>NW_023996817.1:0-31936 GCF_015586225.1 Lucilia sericata
TTTATGTCTAGAGAAAGGTTGTTATAAAGTTACTTATTTCGACTAATTTAAATACATTTCTAGCTTCATCTCTAATATTTAGCATATGTTATTTATTTGAATTTTTGTTTCTTTTTGTAAATTTACAGGAAGGTATGGGTCAACTGAAAATTGTTCCTGGTGGTATACAACTAACTGGACAAGCTTTAATTATGGACATGTTAAGAGCATCCACAATACGCTCAAGGCATGGGCAACCTATAGCAATAGGTAAGGATAACAAAACATAATTTTTAATTTGCTTAGCTTAAACAATGTTTAGTTACAAAATAGATTAACTAATAATTTTTAAACTTTAATGCGAAAACATTTATATGTAACTTGAAAGTCCATAAATATTGAATATCATATTCATTAAAAACTAAATATTTTACAAACTATTTTACAAGAATTTATATGAATATTTCTGAAAACTTTTCTTATGGAGTTACTATATTTGGCCATCAACTGGCCGTACATTATTTATTCCTTTTATTTACTTCATAAACAACATAAGTAAATTTTATTTTTTTTATTTATTCATATTCTACATAAATGTGTATACATTACTTATTATTCGAATTAGTAATTTACATAAATTTTACATTTGTTTTCCGGCACATACAATCTACTGCTAATAATCATAAAGATACAAATGAAAACCATATGAAAATGTATGTGTTTAAGTTGTTCAACATCTTCTTTATTTCCTGTAAAATACTCACATGCACATTTCCTCCTGGAATTACGTAAATAGTAGTTTGTATGTGTTTATTTCTAATCATTATTTGTATTTGTTTATTTATGTATATGTGAGTATATTATTCGGAAATTGTTACTAGTCATTTGACATTCTTGTTTATTTGTTTAATATTTAGTCGTATAAGTGATATTTGCTTTTACATCCAAAATGTATTTACCTTGAGGTCATAATTTGTAAAAATCATGACTTTCATTTGTTTCTATTTGTCGAAGAATTAATGAAGTGGAATTGAATGTAGATACATATGTAGGACTTTGTTTATCATATGATAAACCAGAAATTTTAGTTAAAGTTAGAGTTAAAGGGATCATTGATTAGAATAAGGCAAATTACAATAACTGGTTTCATTTTGTAGAAATTATAAATATATGATAAGCAAAATCATTATAGAAGAATTTTAGTCTATAGACTATAGACTAGACTATAGACTAGACTATAGACTAGACTATAGACTAGACTATAGACTAGACTATAGACTAGACTATAGACTAGACTATAGACTAGACTATAGACTAGACTATAGACTAGACTAGACTAGACTATAGACTAGACTATAGACTAGACTATAGACTAGACTATAGACTAGACTATAGACTAGACTATAGACTAGACTATAGACTAGACTATAGACTAGACTATAGACTAGACTATAGACTAGACTATAGACTAGACTATAGACTAGACTATAGACTAGACTATAGACTAGACTATAGACTAGACTATAGACTAGACTATAGACTAGACTATAGACTAGACTATAGACTAGACTATAGACTAGACTATAGACTAGACTATAGACTAGACTATAGACTAGACTATAGACTAGACTATAGACTAGACTATAGACTAGACTATAGACTAGACTATAGACTAGACTATAGACTAGACTATAGACTAGACTATAGACTAGACTATAGACTAGACTATAGACTAGACTATAGACTAGACTATAGACTAGACTATAGACTAGACTATAGACTAGACTATAGACTAGACTATAGACTAGACTAGACTAGACTATAGATTAGACTAGACTATAGACTAGACTAGACTATAGACTAGACTAGACTATAGACTAGACTATAGACTAGACCATAGACTAGACTATAGACTAGACTATAGACTAGACTATAGACTAGACTATAGACTAGACTATAGACTAGACTATAGACTATACTATAGACTAGACTATAGACTAGACTATAGACTGGACTATAGACTAGACTATAGACTAAACCATAGACTAGACCATAGACTAGACCATAGACTAGACTACGCTATTGACTAGTTTATATACTCGACTATAGAATTAATCATAGACTAGAGTATAGACTATAATATAGACTAGACTGTATAGCGACTTGTGTTAGTTACTTATTTAAAATCTAATCAAGTTTTCAACAAACATTTCTCCTCAGCTTATGGTTTTCAAAACTATAAATTCTTAACATAAATTATTGTTTGTGTCCTAGTTTGAATTACTCATATGACTTCAACACACTTTTCATCACTCATTTACAAAAAGCATAAATCACCGTAAAAATCACCAAGTCATACCAAACCATATATTTTAAGCCAGAAAAATATGAACACTAGATTCACAATTTCAGATAAACAAGAAAGATGGATGAGATTTGTAAATGGAAAAAACAGAAAATCAGTTTGTAAAGGTAAATGACACCTTCAAATGTATAGAAGACAAAAAAAGTAAGAATAAAAAGTATGAAAGAAATTGATAAGGAAATGAAACCACATCTATTAGAAAGCTTAAGCTTAAACTATTCACGCAGTTAGAGTAAAAAACAGGAGAAAAGGAGGGTTACACGATAGCCAAGTAAACACATCTTGTTTCCTTTTTAACAAATATGTATCTTATTATCAAAAAATTTTAATCTCTATAAAATATTAGTTGAAGTTATAGACAGTGTACCCTTTGCAAGCAATGAATTAGGGGACATTGTACCTAACGTATGTATGAAAAGGAAATGTCACAAAAATACTAAATATTACCTAAAACCACCAAAAGACATGATACATTATCAATGATATTTCCTTTTTGTTTAAGTTTTTTTCCAAAATTATTTGTAAATGTTTTATTTTCTTATATTATTTCATTTCCTCATAGTTTAGTGTTTACTTGACTTTGAATGGCAACAATTTATTCTTACAATTTTCTTCGAATTTTTTTCTTCTATATTTTCTTATTTTTTGTGAATCTCATCACAGAATCATCACGTAATTTTTCAATCAATACACGTGACACGAATGGTATGCTCGAAATCATTTATTCCTGGGACACGATAAGCTTGAGTGCATGGCGACAGGTTTTCGTATCAATGATACAAACGGAAGAAATTTATTTTCTGTAAATCGTAATGAAGTTACAATCGGTGCACACGCTCTACGGATTGATGGTGAAGGTGGTGCCATATTTCGAGAGTCAATACAGACACCACATGTACGTGCCGAACCGGGACGTGAATTAAGGTGAGTAGTTTATAGACTAGTATTTTATATTTGTGTAGTGTTTATTTTTATTTTTTCTATTATTATTAGTATTACTGTTATTACAGTTATTGATGTTTGATAAATAATTTAATAAAAAAAAGTGCAAAATTATTCGACTTTAAATCGTACATCTTTCATAAACTGCGGAAAATTTGCACAATTATTTCATTAGAATATTTTTTTACTAGTACATCGAATGTCTATAGTGAACTTCGTCTAGTATTAGATTCAATTGTCCAACATATACTGTTTCTATAGATTGGTCCAAAGTATAGTAGTGTTATATTCTATAACCTCGATTATAGTCTAGTCTAGTCTATAGTCTAGTCTATAGTCTAGTCTATAGTCTAGTCTATAGTCTAGTCTAAGTCTATAGTCTAGTCTATAGTCAAGTCTATAGTATAGTCATAGTCTGTCTATAGTCTAGTCTATAGTCTAGTCTATAGTCTAGTATATAGTCTAGTCTATAGTCTAGTCTATAGTTAGTCTATAGTCTAGTCTATAGTCTAGTCTATAGTCTAGTCTATAGTCTAGTCTATAGTCTAGTCTATAGTCTAGTCTATAGTCTAGTCTATAGTCTAGTATAGTCTAGTCTATAGTCTAGTCTATAGTCTAGTCTATAGTCTAGTCTATAGTCTAGTCTATAGTCAAGTCTATAGTCTAGCTATAGTCTAGTCTATAGTCTAGTCTATAGTCTAGTCTACAGTCTAGTCTATAGTCTAGTCTACGTCTCTAGTCTAAGTCTAGTCTATAGTCTAGTCTATAGTCTAGTCTATAGTCTAGTCTATAGTTAGTCTATAGTCTAGTCTATAGTCTAGTCTATAGTCTAGTCTATAGTCTAGTCTATAGTCTAGTCTATAGTCTAGTCTATAGTCTAGTCTATAGTCTAGTTATAGTCTAGTGTAGTCTATAGTCTAGTCTATCGTCTAGTCTATAGTCTAGTCTATAGTCTAGTCTATAGTCTAGCTATAGTCTAGTCTATAGTCTAGTCTATATCTAGTCTATAGTCTAGTCTATAGTCTAGTCTATAGTCTAGTCTATAGTCTAGTCTAGTCTAGTCTATAGTCTAGTCTATAGTCTAGTCTATAGTCTAGTCTATAGTCTAGTCTATAGTCTAGTCTATAGTCTAGTCTATAGTCTAGTCTATAGTCTAGTCTATAGTCTAGTCTATAGTCTAGTCTATAGTCTAGTCTATAGTCTAGTCTATAGTCTAGTCTATAGACTAGTATGACTAGACTATAGACTAGATAGACTACTAGACTATAGACTAGACTATAGACTAGACTATAGACTAGACTATAGACTAGACTATAGACTAGACTATAGACTAGACTATAGACTAGACTATAGACTAGACTATAGACTAGACTATAGACTAGACTATAGACTAGACTATAGACTAGACTATAGACTAGACTATAGACTAGACTATAGACTAGACTATAGACTAGACTATAGACTAGACTATAGACTAGACTATAGACTAGACTATAGACTAGACTATAGACTAGACTATAGACTAGACTATAGACTAGACTATAGACTAGACTATAGACTACACTATAGACTATAGACTAGACTATAGACTAGACTATAGACTAGACTATAGACTAGACTATAGACTAGACTATAGACTAGACTATAGACTAGACTATAGACTAGACTATAGACTAGACTATAGACTAGACTATAGACTAGACTATAGACTAGACTATAGACTAGACTGTAGACTAGACTATAGACTAGACTATAGACTAGACTGTAGACTAGACTATAGACTAGACTATAGACTAGACTATAGACTAGACTATAGACTTGACTATAGACTAGACTATAGACTAGACTATAGACTAGACTATAGACTAGACTATAGACTAGACTATAGACTAGACTATAGACTAGACTATAGACTAGACTATAGACTAGACTATAGACTAGACTATAGACTAGACTATAGACTAGACTATAGACTAGACTATAGACTAGACTATAGACTAGACTATAGACTAGACTATAGACTAGACTATAGACTAGACTATAGACTAGACTATAGACTAGACTATAGACTAGACTATAGACTTGACTATAGACTAGACTATAGACTTGACTATAGACTAGACTATAGACTAGACTATAGACTAGACTATAGACTAGACTATAGACTAGACTAGACTATAATCGAGGTTATAGAATATAACACATACTATACTTTGGACCAATCTATAGAATGACAGTATATGTTGGACAATTGAATCTAATACTAGACGAAGTTCACTATAGACATTCGATGTACTAGTAAAAAAAATATTCTAATGAAATAATTGTGCAAATTTCCGCAGTTTATGAAAGATGTACGATTTAAAGTCGAATAATTTTGCAACTTTTTTTTATTAAATTATTTATCAAAACATCAATAACTGTAATAACAGTAATACTAATAATAATAGAAAAAATAAAAATAAACACTACACAAATATAAAATACTAGTCTATTAAACTACTCACCTAATTCACGTCCCGGTTCGGCACGTACATGTGGTGTCTGTATTGACTCTCGAAATATGGCACCACCTTCACCATCAATCCGTAGAGCGTGTGCACCGATTGTAACTTCATTACGATTTACAGAAAATAAATTTCTTCCGTTTGTATCATTGATACGAAAACCTGTCGCCATGCACTCAAGCTTATCGTGTCCCAGGAATAAATGATTTCGAGCATACCATTCGTGTCACGTGTATTGATTGAAAAATTACGTGATGATTCTGTTGATGATGATTCACAAAAAATAAGAAAATATAGAAGAAAAAAATTCGAAGAAAATTGTAAGAATAAATTGTTGCCATTCAAAGTCAAGTAAACACTAAACTATGAGGAAATGAAATAAAATATAAGAAAATAAAACATTTACAAATAATTTTGGAAAAAAAACTTAAACAAAAGGAAATATCATTGATAATGTATCATGTCTTTTGGTGGTTTTAGGTAATATTTAGTATTTTTGTGACATTTCCTTTTCATACATACGTTAGGTACAATGTCCCCTAATTCATTGCTTGCAAGAGGGTACACTGTCTATAACTTCAACTAATATTTTATAGAGATTAAAATTTTTTGATAATAAGATACATATTTGTTAAAAAGGAAACAAGATGTGTTTACTTGGCTATCGTGTAACCCTCCTTTCTCCTGTTTTTTACTCTAACTGCGTGAATAGTTTAAGCTTAAGCTTTCTAATAGATGTGGTTTCATTTCCTTATCAATTTCTTTCATACTTTTTATTCTTACTTTTTTTGTCTTCTATACATTTGAAGGTGTCATTTACCTTTACAAACTGATTTTCTGTTTTTTTCCATTTCACAAATCTCATCCATCTTTCTTGTTTATCTGAAATTGTGAATCTAGTGTTCATATTTTTCTGGCTTAAAATATATGGTTTGGTATGACTTGGTGATTTTTACGGTGATTTATGCTTTTTGTAAATGAGTGATGAAAATGTGTGTTGAAGTCATATGAGTAATTCAAACTAGGACACAAACAATAATTTATGTTAAGAATTTATAGTTTTGAAAACCATAAGCTGAGGAGAAATGTTTGTTGAAAACTTGATTAGATTTTAAATAAGTAACTAACACAAGTCGCTATACAGTCTAGTCTATATTATAGTCTATACTCTAGTCTATGATTAATTCTATAGTCGAGTATATAAACTAGTCAATAGCGTAGTCTAGTCTATGGTCTAGTCTATGGTCTAGTCTATGGTTTAGTCTATAGTCTAGTCTATAGTCCAGTCTATAGTCTAGTCTATAGTCTAGTCTATAGTATAGTCTATAGTCTAGTCTATAGTCTAGTCTATAGTCTAGTCTATAGTCTAGTCTATAGTCTAGTCTATAGTCTAGTCTATGGTCTAGTCTATAGTCTAGTCTATAGTCTAGTCTAGTCTATAGTCTAGTCTAGTCTATAGTCTAGTCTAATCTATAGTCTAGTCTAGTCTAGTCTATAGTCTAGTCTATAGTCTAGTCTATAGTCTAGTCTATAGTCTAGTCTATAGTCTAGTCTATAGTCTAGTCTATAGTCTAGTCTATAGTCTAGTCTATAGTCTAGTCTATAGTCTAGTCTATAGTCTAGTCTATAGTCTAGTCTATAGTCTAGTCTATAGTCTAGTCTATAGTCTAGTCTATAGTCTAGTCTATAGTCTAGTCTATAGTCTAGTCTATAGTCTAGTCTATAGTCTAGTCTATAGTCTAGTCTATAGTCTAGTCTATAGTCTAGTCTATAGTCTAGTCTATAGTCTAGTCTATAGTCTAGTCTATAGTCTAGTCTATAGTCTAGTCTATAGTCTAGTCTATAGTCTAGTCTATAGTCTAGTCTATAGTCTAGTCTATAGTCTAGTCTATAGTCTAGTCTATAGTCTAGTCTATAGTCTAGTCTATAGTCTAGTCTATAGTCTAGTCTATAGTCTAGTCTATAGTCTAGTCTATAGTCTAGTCTATAGTCTAGTCTATAGTCTAGTCTATAGTCTAGTCTATAGTCTAGTCTATAGTCTAGTCTATAGTCTAGTCTATAGTCTAGTCTATAGTCTAGTCTATAGTCTATAGACTAAAAATTCTTCTATAATGATTTTGCTATATCATATATTTATAATTTCTACAAAATGAAACCAGTTATTGTAATTTGCCTTATTCTAATCAATGATCCCTTTAACTCTAACTTTAACTAAAATTTCTGGTTTATCATATGATAAACAAAGTCCTACATATGTATCTACATTCAATTCCACTTCATTAATTCTTCGACAAATAGAAACAAATGAAAGTCATGATTTTACAAATTATGACCTCAAGGTAAATACATTTTGGATGTAAAAGCAAATATCACTTATACGACTAAATATTAAACAAATAAACAAGAATGTCAAATGACTAGTAACAATTTCCGAATAATATACTCACATATACATAATAAACAAATACAAATAATGATTAGAAATAAACACATACAAACTACTATTTACGTAATTCCAGGAGGAAATGTGCATGTGAGTATTTTACAGGAAATAAAGAAGATGTTGAACAACTTAAACACATACATTTTCATATGGTTTTCATTTGTATCTTTATGATTATTAGCAGTAGATTGTATGTGCCGGAAACAAATGTAAAATTTATGTAAATTACTAATTCGAATAATAAGTAAATGTATACACATTTATGTAGAATATGAATAAATAAAAAAAATAAAATTTACTTATGTTGTTTATGAAGTAAATAAAAGGAATAAATAATGTACGGCCAGTTGATGGCCAAATATAGTAACTCCATAAGAAAAGTTTTCAGAAATATTCATATAAATTCTTGTAAAATAGTTTGTAAAATATTTAGTTTTTTAATGAATATGATATTCAATATTTATGGACTTTCAAGTTACTATATAAATGTTTTCGCATTAAAGTTTAAAAATTATTAGTTAATCTATTTTGTAACTAAACATTGTTTAAGCTAAGCAAATTAAAAATTATGTTTTGTTATCCTTACCTATTGCTATAGGTTGCCCATGCCTTGAGCGTATTGTGGATGCTCTTAACATGTCCATAATTAAAGCTTGTCCAGTTAGTTGTATACCACCAGGAACAATTTTCAGTTGACCCATACCTTCCTGTAAATTTACAAAAAGAAACAAAAATTCAAATAAATAAACATATGCTAAATATTAGAGATGAAGCTAGAAATGTATTTAAATTAGTCGAAATAAGTAACTTTATAACAACCTTTCTCTAGACATAAATCTGAGAGTGGAAAACCCTTAACGATTTCTCGTTTGAAGTGTTTTGCCAACTAGTTTACAGAAGAATTAATAGACAAATCTATAGATGATTCATTTAACTAATCCATAAATTAATCTATCGACTAGTCCTAAGTAATGTCTACAGATTAGTACGTCGTCGATTCTATCAGCTAGTCTGTAGTCGAGTCTATGATCAAGTATTCTATAGCAGAGTACATCGACTGTTCTATAATAGAGCCATTTGACTAGTCCTAGACAAGTCTATCGACTACAGTCATGTCTGTCAACTGGTATATTGTAATCTATAGTCGAAGTTATCTACTAGTCTATAGTCGAGGCTATCGACTAGTCCATAGTCGACGCTATCGCCTAGCCTATAGTCGATACTATCGCCTAGCCTATAGTCGATACTATCGACTAGTCTATAATCGACGCTATCTACTAGTCTATAGTCGACGCTATCTACTAGTCTATAGTCGAGTCTATCGACTATTCTATAGTCGAGTCTATCGACTATTCTATAGTCGAGTCTATCGACTATTCTATAGTCGAGTCTATCGACTATTCTATAGTCGAGTCTATCGACTATTCTTTAGTCGAGTCTATCGACTATTCTATAGTCGAGTCCATCGACTATTCTATAGTCGAGTCCATCAACTATTCTATAGTCGAGTCCATCGACTATTCTATAGTCGAGTCCATCGACTATTCTATAGTCGAGTCCATCGACTATTCTATAGTCGAGTCCATCGACTATTCTATAGTCGAGTCCATCGACTATTCTATAGTCGAGTCCATCGATTAGACTTTTACGAGTATATTGATTAGTCTATAGTCCAGTCTAGCGACTAGTCTACAGTCAAGTCTATCGACTAGTCTATAGTCGAGTCTATCGACTAGTCTATAGTCGAGTCTATCGACTAGTCTATAGTCGAGTCTATCGACTAGTCTATAGTCGAGTCTATCGACTAGTCTATAGTCGAGTCTATCGACTAGTCTATAGTCGAGTCTATCGACTAGTCTATAGTCGAGTCTATCGACTAGTCTATAGTCGAGTCTATCGACTAGTCTATAGTCGAGTCTATCGACTAGTCTATAGTCGACTCTATAGACTAGTCGAGTCGAGTCTATCGACTAGTCTATAGTCGAGTCTATCGACTAGTCTATAGTCTAGTCTATCGACTAGTCTATAGTTGAGTCCATCGACTATTCTATAGTCGAGTCCATCGATTAGTCTTTAGACTAGTCTATCGAGTAGTCTACTGTCAAAGCTATAGAATAAATCGACTAGTCTATAGTCGAGAACGTTGACTTGTTTATAGTCGAATCCATCGACTATTTTATAGTCGAGTCTATCGACTAGTCTATAGTCGAGTCTATCGACTAGTCTATAATCGAGTCTATCGACTAGTCTATAATCGAGTCTGTCGACTAGTCTATAGTCGAGTCTGTCGACTAGTCTATAGTCGAGTCTATCGACTTGTCTATAATCGAGTCTATGGACTAGTCTATAGTCAGGTCCATTTACTAGTTTATAGTCGAGTCTATCTTCTAGTCTATTGTCGAGTTAGTTGATTGCTCTATAGTCGAGTCCATAGACTAATCTATTGTCGAGTCAGTTGACTACTCTATAGTCGAGTTTATAGACTAGTCTATAGTTAAATCGACTAGTCTATCTATCGACTATCTTGCAGTCAAGTCTACTGACTGGTCTTTAGTCAGCTATATAGATTACCATCATTATTCGAATCTTTATTTGAAACTATTCTATAGACTAATGAGTCTATGATCAAGTTTATCGACTGAAGTATAGTCTAGTTAGTACTTATTTAGTCAAAATTCCTATCCAAAGAATATCATTAAATACAATAAGCATTTCTATAGTGAAAAGAAAAATTACCATAAAAACAAATAACTTTTTAGACCTTTACCTACCGTTGAGAATTCCATGACCTTCAATATCCATAGTGTTAGTCCTAAGTTTATGATTATCAATAGCATTAAGAGCACCAGTAAAGTGTAAAGACACTTTTTGCGCCATCCAATTAAACCCAAATGCATTTCAATGTCATCCATTAGACTCGAAGTACTGTTGCCTTTTGCCGTTGCTGTTGTGGTACCACTGCCACCACTACTGCTGGCTTGCATTTTCTGACGACGTTTAAACGATGCGGACAGTTTGTTGTGTTTATTCTCCCGCCCGGTAAGACCTTTTGATTTTGTTACGTTGGTTGTTGCCACCAAATCCACCACACCATCCGTAATAAAGGTAGAAGGGGTTGTTGTTTTTGTTATGGCTGGTAGTGTGTGCGTTTTAAATGTTAAACGTGTAGATCCGTTACCGTTCGAGTTTCTGTTTAGAGTTCCGTTTCCGTTGATATAAGAGAATGTTGTTGCAGACGATGATGAGGGTGCATATGTAACGGTGTCTGTTAGTAAAACACCTAAACTATTGTTTATCACCGTCTTTGTATCATTTGTTATAGGGTTAGTGTTGCTGCTGCTGTTGGTTCGTGGTTGTTGTTGTTGTTGTTGTTGTTGTAATAGTAGAGACTGCCGTTTGGGAGTTAAATTACTTCCTCTATTATTTGTATTTACTATTGTAGTCCTGCTGTGATAATCTTCGCTTAAGGTTGTTGCACTTTCAGTGGTGCCTATTGGCCTTTCTTGGTGGCTATTGCCAATTTTATACAAGTTATTGTTATAATGCTCCTGTTGCAGTTGTTGTTGTTGCTGTTTTTGCCTTTGTTGTTCAACTTCCTGTTCTTCTTTTAACAATTGCTGTTGCTTCTTACGTTTGAATGTGGAAGTCGGCGATTGTAAATACAAATGTTGTTGCAGGCTGTTCTGTTCCTTGAGTTTGTGGTGTCAGCCTTAGTTGTGGCAAGAAATTCAAATCATTTGCTGTTGCTGCAGTTGTTGCCGAGGTTGTGTTAGCATTTGTTGTTGCATTAGTCTGTGAAAGAATTTCGGTAGTTTGTATAGTGCCATTGATCGCATAACCATTACTTTTACTACAGGATAGTTTTTTTTTTGTTATTTTTTTTTAGTTTGGTTTATTTTAATATTTGGATTAAAATTTTTTATAAGATGAAGTTGGTTTGATAGTGGTTGGTTGGTTTAATGATGGAATTTAGTTAATCGATTTAGGTTTTTTTTTATTTCATGAAGTTTTTTTGGTTAAATGCAAGGATAGGTTAGCAATAAATAGAATAGATAATATACAAAAAATGGAAACAATTAACAGGATTAAACTTTAAAAACTTTCATTCTATAAATACACAAATAGGATAATTGAAATTTGTTTTTTTTTTTAAGTTAACTACTAATATAGGTAAAGCATGCAAAACTAAAATGAAATACAAATTATTTACTATAATTAAATATTTTTAATATAACTGAAGGTGCAAAAACAATTTTATATAATATTTTAATATCAATTTAAGAAATTGGGTTATATATATCTCTGAAATTTTCAAGCGAAAATTTAACATAATTTAGCTTGTTAAATTGTGTAGAATCAACGTGTTTTTCTAATACTCTATAAAAACAGATAATTATGCAGCTTTATTGTATTAGACTATGACCTGTGAAAATGTACGAAATGCAACTGATTCGTTTGAAGCCCCGAATGGGCGGTTAGACACGAAAGCGTAACATTCCATTATGACATCGCTTGGCCACATGATGCCCTTCCCGCCTTAAAGTACAGATCTTGCCCTGTCCAACAAAAAATTGTTTCATTTGATGCAGCACACTCTCTAAGATACTCTTCAATTCAGAACAAAATATCCGAAATTTCTTTAGCCTTCAGTCTGTCGAAGCTATAAACTGTCGAAGCTGTTGGATAGGTAACTTCGGGATACACGAGTGGTTATGCTTAAATAGAAATCGCTAAGAGAGAATTTTGGTTTAAAGATTGATACTTCGGTGTTGTGTGACTATTTTCATACCAGACTTAATACAGTGTGTTCTCTGTGTCCTTTTTATTAACTTATAAATATCAATACTTAATGTTAGGCTCCCACAACGATATTGCAACTTTTTATACCCTTCTCACGAAGGTGAAAAATGTCGAAGTGCTTTATGTGAACACCATTCGTGTTGGCCTATTTCTTGGCCTATTTCACGGGGTTAGCTTCTGAGACTACTCACCAACGGCCATTTGTGTATCTTACACGAGGGTGGCAATTTTTTTATGTACATGGTTCTGCCGGTCCATTTACAACAACTTTACTCAACTATTCGAGCTATCCAATCTCTGAACATTGCTGCCCCGTTGCTTAACTTCCGAGATGCAAAAACATCACTTCCGTGGTGATGGGATGGCATCCACGGAGATGGGATGGCATCTGTTAAGTCGGCACCAGCACCTAGAGACGTATTCGGTAGTCCAAAACACGAATCCATCAAATAAACCGAGGACTTTGTTCTTACTCACAGAGAACACACTGTGGTAAATCTGGCACGAACAGAGTTTTCCCTGAACATAACTGGACTAGGAAGGAAAATTAAAGGATATCATTTGTATAAGATACCTTTCATCCATCACCATTCATCCCACCAACACTCTTCTCATTTATCCGACATGCTCATAGAGAACAACATACCCCTGCACAGAGGGAAAAAGAAATATACACGCCTGGTACCAAATTTACACCAAAGTGTTTATAATTTTTCTTTATATACTGTATGTATATATACTTTGACAACGGATGTTATTGAAAATTATTACCGGATAGTGCTAGTCTATATATATAAAAGGGTAGCGTTACTGACTGACTGATTCATCATCGCCACAGCCCAAACGGCTGAACCTAGAATCATGGAATTTTGACAGTAGATGTGTTTTTGGTTATATAGATCCACTAAGGAGGGAGGATTTTTGAAAATTTGTACATTTAGGGGTAAAAAAAGGGAAAAAACGGTGTAAAACAGGTTTCCTTAATTTTCTTACCTAATATTAGTGATACAAGAAAAATTTGAATGCACATGTATCTACTCTTAAAACAAGCAGATGGGTGTCTGGTACTTTTTGAAATTCGTACTTTTAAGGTGGTGAAAATGTGTAACAAAGGTGTTTTTGGTACCTTTTTGGCCCTTTATAACTTTTTAACTGATAAACAAAATAAAATTTTTGTATATTTTATTTATATTTCCCAAAATTTCGTACTTTTTTTAAAATTCAGTCCTTTTTGGGTTGTAAAAGGAGAAGAAAACTTTATTTTTGGTACTTTTTTTTGCACATTAAGAAAACTTTTTCGATTTATTGAAGTATCCTATTAAATTACGGACTAGCTCTATAATATTTATTGAAACAAATTTTTTGCTATTTCACTGGGGAAAAAAGTACAAAAAAGGGGAAAAAACGGGAAATTTAATTTTATTCAAACTCATTGAGCCAATTTTTATAAAATTTGAAAAAGTAGTTTATTTACTCACACAAAATAAGCTATTGGTATATTATTTTGGAATTCGAGTACTAAGGCCTATATAGGACCAAATTCGAGTAAATTGTTTGGTACCTTTTTGAAGGCACAATTTTTTTGGAACAAATAAGAAAATTTTTAAATCAAAATTTTGTATGTATTTAATTTTGGTTAGGGTAGCGAAGCACCCAGGGTATGCTAGTATAATATAAAGCGTTGGTCACTGTAGGATTATTGGTATGATATAACCCACTGCTAGGATCAAACTGTTAAACTTTTCCAAAAATATTTCGTTGAAAAATCGCTCAAATGGCAAAACGGATCTGATCAAACTAATTTGATTGGGGTAGAATTTACCATTATGTAATGATGAACGAAATGCATGACATAAAAACTTTTTAAAGGTTAACAAATACATAGTGAAATAATTAACATTTTTCTGTCAAATTCAAGAATTTCTTGTAGAGTATAAAAAACCCCCAATAGTTTACATAGTTATCATTATAATATAAACTTCGTGAACTAATAAAATTTTAACTATAAATATCCTATAAAATGGAATATTAAAATTATTTATGAACTACGTATGAGTGCAACTTAATTATGACATTTAAGTCATAAACCAAATGTAATAAACTGAAAAACAAATGTTGCCATAAATGTTTAAATAGCCGGGGTCTAATGAATAATGACAGGTCATAAAAATATGAAAAGAAAATAAAAAACGCAAAAGAAATATTAAAGCAGAAATTCATTATAAAAAAAAGCAAAAAAAGAACAAAAAAACGACTTCAGAATAAATGAAGAAAACAAAAAAAATTACATTAATATTGAAAAATACATACAATTGCACACACAGATATAATATTTTAGCCATAAACTTACCGATTACAGCCTTGAGGCAATGTCTGGGTGGTGTGTTGTTGTTGCTGTTGATGATGATTCGAATGCATTCCTAATGCATTCAGTTTATTTGCCACAATCAAATTGACGTCATTAGTAGCAGAGGCTAGAGAGGATGTAGAAATATCTTTAGTTGTAGGAGAGGTTAAGAAAAGTGCTGAACCATTTAAGAGAGCAGAAGGAGGCGAAGACTGAAAATAGAAAAAAAAAAAAAATAAAGAAAATTAAATTAAAATTCTTGTTTCTTACAAAAAAAAAAAGATTTTTAATATTTTAACCAATTAAATAAACTGGACCAATTCCAACTAACAAGCATTAAAACGAACAACTAAGAAAGTATAGTCGGGCGTGGTCGACCATATGATACCCTACACCAGTTATGAATATTAAATGTGATTTATTTTTCATAATGAAGCATTTATCTTCAATATTCCCTTGTCCCGATACATTTAAGCAATTTATGAATGAAAAACTAATTTTCTGAAAGAGGCTTTATATGGGGGCTAGGGGCAAATATGGACCAAGCCCGATAAAATTTTGTGGATATATTTATATTTACATAATATTTTATTGTACTGAATTTCATCGCGATATTTGTGTTTATAAGTTAATTGGAACATTCAAGTAATTTTCTGAAGGGGACTTTGTATGGAGCTAGGGTCAGATGGGGCCCGATCTTTATGAAATTTGGCAGGGTCATCAAGACTTCTATAAAACTTAGTTGTGCCGTAATTTATCGATATATCTGTATATTTAACATAATTATGAGCTCAGAAGCACTTTTTGGGGGGACCTGTTCTATGGGGGCTAGGTGAAATAATGGACCGATTTTAACCATTTCAATAGGCGCGCCAAATTTCATCCAATTATCTTGAAAATTGCGACCTGTACCTTGCGCACAAGGTTTACATGGACAGCCAGCCAGCCAGACGGACGGACATAGCGTAATCGACTCAGAAAACGATTCTAAGCCAATTGGTATACTTTAAGGTGGGTCTAGGACGAATATTTTTCTATGTTACAAACATCAGCACAAATCCAATATACCCTCCCCACTAAAGTGGTGTAGGGTATAAAAATATAAAAATGAAATACGAGCAGTGCGAAAGTATTCCACTTAATATATTGACACGTTGGTGAGGATGATGATAATAATGATGACGACGAAGATGATAATGATATACTGAAAACTGATTGAGTTCATCTGTCTAACAGACAGACAATAGTCCGTCCTTTGACCAGTCTGTAATTCTTTATATGTATTAATGTTTGCTTATTGGTGGAAAGTAGCTTTTTGGCTTTTACCAGCCTCTGTGGCTGGCTCCCTATATATGTATATGGAACAAAAATCAATGGTCGATAATATATAAACATTTCAGACTTAACATGACTCTGACTGGCTGTTCGTGTCAGATATACATACATATATAACACAAATCATTAAATCTCAATAAATTGATGAGATTGTTAAAATTACACATTATTGGAAGCATGAAAAAAATGTGAGGAAATTAAAATAGTCATATTATAATTTAATGTACTTTTTGTCGTTATTGTGGGTAAGAACAATTAAGTTTTATCATAAATTAACTATACATGAGGGAGGTCGAAAGTTCAAATTTCAGCCCAACGGCTGAACCTAGAACATGGAATTTTGACAGTAGATGTGTTTTTGGTTATATAGATCCACTAAGGAGGGAAGGATTTTTTGAAAATTTGTACATTTAGGTGTAAAAAAGGGAAAAAACGTGTAAAACAGGGTTTCCTTAATTTTCTTACCTAATATTAGTGATACAAGAAAAATTTTGAAATGCACATGTATCTACTCTTAAAACAAGCAGATGGGTGTCTGGTACTTTTTTGAAATTCGTACTTTTAAGGGGTGAAATGTGTAACAAAGGTGTTTTTTGGTACCTTTTGGCCCTTTATAACTTTTTAACTGAATAAACAAATAAAATTTTGTATATTTTATTATATATTTCCGCAAAATTTCGTACTTTTTTAAAATCAGTCCGTTTGGGGTGTAAAAGGAGAAAAACTTTATTTTTGGTACTTTTTTTTGCACATTAAGAAAAACTTTTTCGATTTATTGAAGTATTCCTATTAAATTACGGACTAGCTCTATAATATTTATTGAAACAAATTTTTTGCTATTCACTGGGGAAAAAAGTACAAAAAAGGGGAAAAAACGGGGAAATTTAATTTTATTCAAACTCATTGAGCCAATTTTTATAAAATTTGAAAAAGTAGTTTATTTACTCACACAAAATAAGCTATTGGTATATTATTTTGGAATTCGAGTACTAAGGCCTATATAGGACCAAATTCGAGTAAATTGTTTGGTACCTTTTGAAGGCACAATTTTTTTGGAACAAATAAGAAAATTTTTAAATCAAAATTTTGTATGTATTTAATTTGGTTAGGGTAGCGAAGCACCCAGGGTATGCTAGTATAATATAAAGCGTTGGTCACTGTAGGATTATTGGTATGATATAACCCACTGCTAGGATCAAACTGTTTAAACTTTTCCAAAAATATTTCGTTTGAAAAATCGCTCAAATGGCAAAACGGATCTGATCAAACTAATTTGATTGGGGTAGAATTTACCATTATGTAATGATGAACGAAATGCATGACATAAAAACTTTTTAAAGGTTAACAAATACATAGTGAAATAATAACATTTTTCTGTCAATTCAAGAATTTCTTGTAGAGTATAAAAAACCCCCAATAGTTTACATAGTTATCATTATAATATAAACTTCGTGAAACTAATAAAATTTTAACTATAAATATCCTATAAAAATGGAATATTAAAAATTATTTATGAACTACGTATGAGTGCAACTTAATTATGACATTTAAGTCATAAACCAAATGTAATAAACTGAAAAACAAATGTTGCCATAAATGTTTAAAATAGCCGGGGGTCTAATGAATAATGACAGGTCATAAAAAATATGAAAAGAAAATAAAAAACGCAAAGAATATTAAAGGCAGAAATTCATTATAAAAAAAGCAAAAAAAGAACAAAAAAAACGACTTCAGAATAAATGAAGAAAAACAAAAAAATTACATTAATATTGAAAAATACATACAATTGCACACACAGATATAAATATTTTAGCCATAAACTTACCGATTACAGCCTTGAGGCAATGTCTGGGTGGTGTGTTGTTGTTGCTGTTGATGATGATTCGAATGCATTCCTAATGCATTCAGTTTATTTGCCACAATCAATTGACGTCATTAGTAGCAGAGGCTAGAGAGGATGTAGAAATATCTTTAGTTGTAGGAGAGGTTAAGAAAGTGCTGAACCATTTAAGAGAGCAGAAGGAGGCGAAGACTGAAAATAGAAAACAAAAAAAAAATAAAGAAAATTAAATTAAAATTCTTGTTTTCTTACAAAAAAAAAAAGATTTTTAATATTTTAACCAATTAAATAAACTGGACCAATTCCAACTAACAAGCATTAAAACGAACAACTAAGAAAGTATAGTCGGGCGTGGTCGACCATATGATACCCTACACCAGTTATGAATATTAAATGTGATTTATTTTTCATAATGAAGCATTTATCTTCAATATTCCCTTGTCCCGATACATTTAAGCAATTTATGAATGAAAAACTAATTTTCTGAAAGAGGCTTTATATGGGGGCTAGGGGCAAATATGGACCAAGCCCGATAAAATTTTGTGGATATATTTATATTTACATAATATTTTATTGTACTGAATTTCATCGCGATATTTGTGTTTATAAGTTAATTTGGAACATTCAAGTAATTTTCTGAAGGGGACTTTGTATGGAGCTAGGGTCAGATGGGGCCCGATCTTTATGAAATTTGGCAGGGTCATCAAGACTTCTATAAAACTTAGTTGTGCCGTAATTTATCGATATATCTGTATATTTAACATAATTATGAGCTCAGAAGCACTTTTTGGGGGGACCTGTTCTATGGGGGCTAGGTGAAATAATGGACCGATTTTAACCATTTCAATAGGCGCGCCAAATTTCATCCAATTATCTTGAAAATTGCGACCTGTACCTTGCGCACAAGGTTTACATGGACAGCCAGCCAGCCAGACGGACGGACATAGCGTAATCGACTCAGAAAACGATTCTAAGCCAATTGGTATACTTTAAGGTGGGTCTAGGACGAATATTTTTCTATGTTACAAACATCAGCACAAATCCAATATACCCTCCCCACTAAAGTGGTGTAGGGTATAAAAATATAAAATGAAATACGAGCAGTGCGAAAGTATTCCACTTAATATAATTGACAACGTGGTGAGGATGATGATAATAATGATGACGACGAAGATGATAATGATATACTGAAAACTGATTGAGTTCATCTGTCTAACAGACAGACAATATGTCCGTCCTTTTGACCAGTCTGTAATTCTTTATATGTATTAATGTTTGCTTATTGGTGGAAAGTAGCTTTTTGGCTTTTACCAGCCTCTGTGGCTGGCTCCCTATATATGTATATGGAAACAAAAATCAATGGTCGATAATATATAAACATTTCAGACTTAACATGACTCTGACTGGCTGTTCGTTGTCAGATATACATACATATATAAACAAATCATTAAATCTCAATAAATTGATGAGATTGTTAAAATTACACATTATTGGAAAGCAATGAAAAAAATGTGAGGAATTAAAATAGTCATATTATAATTTAATGTACTTTTTGTCGTTATTGTGGGTAAGAACAATTAAGTTTTATCATAAATTAACTATACATGAGGGAGGTCGAAAGTTCTGTTTTAAATTTAAATGTTGCTTAAATGTTCTACTTAATAAGGTTTAATAAGGAAATTAATCAGTATACGAGGAAAATAATTTATTGTGAATATTGAAAAATTTTCGAAATTTACTGCTGTTGAAATTGTTAATCTTTTTAAGATGACAATAAATTTAAAACATTTAATTTGTATCAATAAGTTTTCTGTTATATTTTCTTTGTTTTTTTCTTTTAATTCGGATTTACCTTGAAAATAAACAAATAAATTAAAAGAAAACATATGTATGTATATATACATAAGTGTGTATGAGTCAGTGATGGGCAACGCACAAGTTACTTTAACTATTTCATTGTGAAAACATCCGACACATTGACACGAGTATCCATTATTGAGGATATCCGCAAAACAAAGATATAATCTATATCTCATTAAATCAGAGATATAACCTATATCCCATTCATTTGACAAAAAGTTTTTACCAACTTTTGGCCTTATTCCTCTGAGAAGTCTTTGTAGTCTTTACGATAACAGCATCGAGCATATTCCGAAATATTACCATCTATCATTAAACTGTCATTCTCTTCCGCGATACAAATTTCAACCACAATCACCACGTGCACCCTAAAGGGATCTTTCCAATAACCTACGCAACACAAATTTATTTTCGTAGTCTATATATATAAAAGAGTAGCGTTACTGACTGACTGATTCATCATCGCACAGCCCAAACGGCTGAACCTAGAATCATGAAATTTTGACAGTAGATGTGCTTTTGGTTATGTAGATCCACTAAGGAGGGATTTTTGGAAATTTGTACATTTACGGATAAAAAGGGGAAACACCTGTATCTACTCTTACAATGAGCATATGGGTGTCTGGTACTTTTTTGAAATTCGTACTTTTAAGGGGTAAAAATGTATAACAAAGGTGATTTTGGTACCTTTTTTGGCCCTTTATAACTTTTGAACTAGTTAACATAATAAAATTTTTATAAATATTTTGGATACATCTCCCAAAATTATGAGACACCTATTGTGTACTTTTTTAAAATTCAGTCCTTTTTGCGTGTAAAAGGAAGAAAACTATATTTATGGTACTTTCTTTAAAACATTAAGAAACTTTTCCGGTTTATTGAATTATTCCTATTAAATTACGGACTAACTCTGTGATATTTATTGTAATAAAATTTTTGCTATTTCACTGGAAAAAAAAGTACCAAAAAGGGAAAAAAACGGGGAAATTTAATTTTATTCAAACTTATTGAGACAATTTTTATAAAATTTTAAAAAGTAGTTTATTTGCTCATACAAAATTCGAGTACTAATGCCTATATAGCACCAAATTCGAGTAAATTGTTTGGTACTGTTTGAAAGCACTATTGTTCTGGAACAAATGAATGCATATTTGAATCGTTTGAGTTTAATCTGTAATAGATAGATTTAAATACGGAACATTTTTTAACTTAAATTTCGAAAAACTATATATTTCTGTGCGAAAAGGGGAAAAATTATACTCTATTTATTAGTACTTTCCACTTAGGTAAAATGTATTCCACTTTTGGTACTTTTTCTTTCTTCAAATGATACTCTTTGTATGTTTTTTAATATGAATTCAAAACACATGATTATTAAACATACACGGTCCTCATTGAATAAGAATCTTTAAGAGAGAACTTTTTAGTACTTTTTATTTCAGAAATGGTACTTTTTTAATTTTCTAAAATATTCCACCTAGGAACATTAATTTTAACATACATGGTCTTGGCTAAATAATATTCTATATGTGGGAACTATTTGATACTTTTCTATTCTTCAAATGGTACCTTTTAGATTCTTTATAATGGTTAACCGAAACACACGGTCCTTATTAAATGAGAGAGATTTTTGTACTTTTTCGTTTTTCCGATGGTACTTTTTGATATTTTTACGATATTGAAAATAAAATTTATAATGTAAGGACCTTAGTGAATGAGAATCTACTTTTGGTACTTTTTCATTCATTAAATTATATTTTTTGAATTGTATATAATATTGAACACTGAAATATAAAACTAATTTTTATGTATTTTGTAAGTTAGGGTAGCGAAGCTATATTAAGCTATGTTTGTTGAAATCTCCCCCCACCCCCCTGGGGCATGTTACCTTGATGAAAGACCCTCATCTTGGAGTTATTACAATTCTGGGGAAAAGAGGTGGTACCAATACCTATAGTCTGCCGGGACAAAAAACATAAATAATTCAATGAGGAAAAAAAATTAAGAAAAAACAGCAACCAAAATGTTCATTTAGACCTTCGTTTAAATTTCCTTATAGACAAGACTACATAAGGCCGCCAAAAAAAATCTCTAGTATATTTATTTTATACTCTCTCCCTTGAGTGTGTTTATTTGCAGTTGTATTAACAAATTAATGTTCACATATGTATGTATGTTTGTGTAGATGTTTGTATATACAAAGTTGGTTATATGTATGACAATTTGGCTTATTTCCATGCATCATTTCATTTTGTCCAACTGTCACTTTGTCTGTATTGTTGTCTATTAGGTTTGTTTTCAAATTTTTCTTTTTTAAATTTATTGTGTCACATGAACAATGTATTGTGAATTTTATATATATTTTTATTTAAATAAAATATAGTTGGGATAAAAATGAAAGCAGATAAATAAGCATAGAAGCTTAACTGGGACTTAAAAACGATATAAAGTCAATAACTGAGGGAGATTTAGGGCTTTAGGAAAATTCATAATTTAAGCCAAATCAGAACTATACAAATCTTATAATAGGATTTAAAGCTAGAAAACTGAAGCAAGTACCTCCATTACAAATCACTACGTAAATAAGTACTTACAAATAAGGAGTTAAAAACTGGTTTTGTCGCAAAAAATGCTCACACAGAGTAAAGTACTTATGTATGTGATTGTAGGTAAGTCATTAGAAGAGTACTTAAAAGTAATGCAAATGATAAGTAATCATTGAAGAGTAAGTGGTTATGTAAGTACAAGTCATTACCTAGTTTTTTGCTGGGTATGTATACGATTCGAATAGATGAATAAAATGCTCTTAATCTTAATCCAAAGCGCCAAAAAAAACACTTTTTCTTATCTATGCACCTAAATTTACAGAATTTACTATTCATCCGCACCCATTCCATCCATGTTCGCTTTTAAATGTCTATGCATGGACACAAACATGTCGAAATAATTATTTTTATAATTGAGTGTGAACAAACAATCAAAAGTGGCAGTCAAAATAGCAAAAATAAAAGAAACGCACAAGTGAAACAAAAATAATCATATACAAACATGGACGTGATTTCTGTATATTTAATAAAAAAAAGCAACAATAACACCCCGGCAGTTCGTGGAATGTGACTACAAATACACGTCCCTTCCACAAATACAGACATATGCTAATTGATTTTGAAATAAATTTCCTAAATTGAGTACAAGAAATATAACTGTTATCTCTTTGGATTATTATTTAATAACACTTAAGTCATGATCGACTTCCTGCCTATAGTACAAACGTATCAAATGATAAGTTGACAAAAAATCTGTCTAAATGTGATACATTGGCACCCTGAACAACTGCAGCGAAACTGTCTAAAAAAATATAACAAAAAATCTTTATTATTCACTCTGCATTCATACACTCCATGGTTAAATACGAAAAAAACAATCCAAAAATAAAAACCCCAACAAATTCAAGAGCAGCACTTGCATGCACAGCATGACAACTTCACATTTGTTCATTTTATTTGCCAGTATAGCATTAACACTTTTGGTCAGTGGCGCGGTGGTGGCATATGAGTGTTTAAGAGTGGGTCGTGATGCAGGTTATATGAACATATTTGAATGAACATGAAATATATTTTGTTTTATGTAGGTCGTACAACTAGTTGAGCGCCATGTGTTATAATGGGAATTCGAAATAGAAATGTAGTTTATTTTTGGATGAAAATTGTGTACTTAGTTGTTGCTCGTTAATGAAATTAATATTTTTTTACTAGATGTGTTCTTCGTACAAATATTTAGAATAACATCGATAAATTAACGTGATAGCTGTAGTATACTACTAGACTATAGACTAGGCAATAGACTAGACTATTGACTGGATATACTATATATAGATTATAGACTAGAAAATATATAGACTATAGACTAGACTATAGACTAGACTATAACTAGACTATAGACTAGACTATAGACTAGACTATAGACTAGACTATAGACTAGACTATATACTAGACTATAGACTAGACTATAGACTAGACTATATACTAGACTATAGACTAGACTATAGACTAGACTATATAGACTAGACTATAGACTAAACTATACTAGACTGACTAGACTATAGACTAGACTATAGACTAGACTATAGACTAGACTATAGACTAGACTATAGACTAGACTATAGACTAGACTATAGACTAGACTATAGACTAGACTATAGACTAGACTAAAGACTAGACTATAGAATAGACTATAGACTAGACTAAAGACTAGACTATAGACTAGACTAGACTATAGACTAGACTAGACTAGACTAGACTAGACTAGACTAGACTATAGACTATAGACTAGACTAGACTAGACTAGACTAGACTAGACTAGACTAGACTAGACTAGACTAGACTAGACTAGACTAGACTAGACTAGACTATAGACTAGACTAGACTAGACTAGACTAGACTATAGACTAGACTATAGAATAGACTATAGACTAGACTATAGACTAGACTATAGACTAGACTATAGACTAGACTATAGACCAGACTATAGACTAGACTATAGACTAGACTATAGACTAGACTATAGACTAGACTATAGACTAGACTATAGACTAGACTATAGACTAGACTATAGACTAGACTATAGACTAGACTATAGACTAGACTATAGAATATACTATAGACTAGACTATAGACTAGACTATAGACTATAGAACTAGACTTAGACTTAGACTAGACTATAGCTAGACCTATAGACTAGACTATAGACTAGACTATAGACTAGACTATAGACTAGACTATAGACTAGACTATAGACTAGACTATAGACCTAGACTATAGACTAGACTATAGACTAGGACTATAGACTAGACTATAGACTAGACTATAGACTAGACTATAGACTAGACTATAGACTAGACTATAGACTAGACTATAGACTAGACTATAGACTAGACTATAGACTAGACTATAGACTAGACTATAGACTAGACTATTAGACTAGGAGACTATAGACTAGACTATAGACTAGACTATAGACTAGACTATAGACTAGACTATAGACTATCTATAGACTGACTATAGACTAGACTATAGACTAGATATAGACTAGACTATAGACATGACTATAGACGAAGACTATAGACTAGACTAGACTATAGACAAGACTATAGACTAGACTAGACTAGACTATAGACTAGACTAGACTATAGACTAGACTATACACTAGACTATAGACTAGACTATAGACAGACTATAGACTAGACTATACTATAGACTATACTATAGACTATAGACTAGACTATACTATAGACTAGACAAATGCCTTAGCCCAAATGATGCCAAATGTCGGTGGTCCTCGTCATAGCCGCAGAGTACTAATTTCGAAAGTAACAAACTCCACGTTGTTGTATGGGTCGCCAGTGTGGGAAAAATGTGTAAGCACCTCGTCAAAAAAGAGCTTACTTTCAATATTTAGGAGAGGTTGTCTAAGAATCTGCAGTAGTTTTAGAACAGTATCGTGTGAAGCAGCAAGCGTCGTAGCGGGTGTCATACCCATAGATATAACAGCAAGGGAACTTTCCAACGTCTATAAGGAGATAGCAGACAATCCCAATGTACCAAAGAACCTTATTCGTAAGTCTGAAAGGGATAAATCGATATCAAGCTGGCAAAGAAGATGGGATAATTCCCCAAAAGGCAGATGGACCTACAGACTATTACCCAACATCGATATATGGCTAAAACGTCCACATGGCGAAGTAACGTATAACCTGACCCAATTTCTTACCGGTCATGGAGGTTATAGGGAGTATCTGTATCGATTTAAGCTTGATAATTCGCCTAGGTGCCCAGAATGCCCAGACGAAAATGAAAATGCAGAACATGTAGTTTTTATATGCCCGCGTTTTGCTACACAACGTATGCTACTAATGCTGAATGTGGGGGAGAGGTTGACTGCCGACAATATAATCAATGTAATGTTGGAATCCCAACCAAAATGGGATGCAATAAATGGTTTTATAACAAAAGTAAACCTTGTACTAAGAGAAGCAGAGCAACTTCGGAAAACAAACCAGAATAACATAATTTAAATCCCTTATGTATTAAAGAGACCGGCCCTTGAGGGCTTTCCGTCCCCACGAAGTAATATCAGAAGACAGTTCCGTGGGGTACAGGGTAGTGTGTAGAGGGGGTGTGTTTTAGTACGTGGAAATCGTGCATGCCTATCAGTACGGGCTGTAGGTATCCTTGAAAGATTTCACACCTCCTGCGTATCGAAAAAAAAAAAAAAAAAAAAAAAAAAAGACTATAGACTAGACTATAGACTAGACTATAGACTAGACTATAGACTAGACTATAGACTAGACTATGACTAGACTATAGACTAGACTAGACTAGACTATAGACTAGACTATAGACTAGACTATAGACTAGACTATAGACTAGACTATAGACTAGACTATAGACTAGACTATAGACTAGACTATAGACTAGACTATAGACTAGACTATAGACTAGACTATAGACGACTATAGACTAGACTATAGACTAGACTATAGACTAGACTATAGACTAGACTATAGACTAGACTATAGACTAGACTATAGACTAGACTATAGACTAGACTATAGACTAGACTATAGACTAGACTATAGACTAGACTATAGACTAGACTATAGACTAGACTATAGACTAGACTATAGACTAGACTATAGACTAGACTATAGACTAGACTATAGACTAGACTATAGACTAGACTATAGACTAGACTATAGACTAGACTATAGACTAGACTATAGACTAGACTATAGACTAGACTATAGACTAGACTATAGACTAGACTATAGACTAGACTATAGACTAGACTATAGACTAGACTATAGACTAGACTATAGACTAGACTATAGACTAGACTATAGACTAGACTATAGACTAGACTATAGACTAGACTATAGACTAGACTAGACTATAGACTAGACTAGACTATAGACTAGACTATAGACTAGTTTAGACTAGACTATAGACTAGACTATAGACTAGACTTTAGACTAGACTTAGACTAGACTTTAGACTAGACTTTGGACTAGACTTTGGACTAGACTATAGACTAGACTATAGACTAGACTATAGACTAGACTTAGACTAGACTTTAGACTAGACTATAGACTAGACTATAGACTAGACTATAGACTAGACTATAGACTAGACTATAGACTAGACTATAGACTAGACTATAGACTAGACTATAGACTAGACTATAGACTAGACTATAGACTAGACTATAGACTAGACTATAGACTAGACTATAGACTAGACTATAGACTAGACTATAGACTAGACTATAGACTAGACTATAGACTAGACTATAGACTAGACTATAGACTAGACTATAGACTAACTATAGACTAGACTATAGACTAGACTATAGACTAGACTATAGACTAGACTATAGACTAGACTATAGACTAGACTATAGACTAGACTATAGACTAGACTATAGACTAGACTATAGACTAGACTATAGACTAGACTATAGACTAGACTATAGACTAGACTATAGACTAGACTATAGACTAGACTATAGACTAGACTATAGACTAGACTATAGACTAGACTATAGACTAGACTATAGACTAGACTATAGACTAGACTATAGACTAGACTATAGACTAGACTATAGACTAGACTATAGACTAGACTATAGACTAGACTATAGACTAGACTATAGACTAGACTATAGACTAGACTATAGACTAGACTATAGACTAGACTATAGACTAGACTATAGACTAGACTATAGACTAGACTATAGACTAGACTATATACTAGACTATAGACTAGACTATAGACTAGACTATCTAGACTATAGACTAGACTATAGACTAGACTATAGACTAGACTATAGACTAGACTATAGACTAGACTATAGACTAGACTATAGACTAGACTATAGACTAGACTATAGACTAGACTATAGACTAGACTATAGACTAGACTATAGACTAGACTAAGACTAGACTAGACTATAGACTAGACTATAGACTAGACTATAGACTAGACTATAGACTAGACTATAGACTAGACTATAGACTAGACTATAGACTAGACTATAGACTAGACTATAGACTAGACTATAGACTAGACTATAGACTAGACTATAGACTAGACTATAGACTAGACTATAGACTAGACTATAGACTAGACTATAGACTAGACTATAGACTAGACTATAGACTAGACTATAGACTAGACTATAGACTAGACTAAGAAACTAGAAACAATTAAATGACCTTTAGCATTTACTTGTTTTTAGTTTGTTATTTATAAATTCTTGGAAAATTTATTTTAAGTATGTGTGTATACATTAAAATTTTTTCATTATGTTTTATTTGTTTTCTCCATGAAAAGGTGTTGAAATCTCAGTGCAAAATTTTTGGAAATAAATTTTAATTTAAAAAGATTTTATAACTAAACTAACTGAACTATAAAAACACTATGGAATATTTTGAGACTTACACCGCCACCTGGGGTTATTTATGTTCACGCACATTGCCAATAAATAAAATATTATTTAAAGTTTTTATATCTTTTTTCTTCATATTTATTTATTATTTATTTGAATTGTTTATAGCCTTCCTAAGAGTGGGCTGGTTAGTGTAAATAGTTGTTTTTATAAAACTGTCTATAACAAACAAATATTAATCAAATAAAGAATTTCAAATAACAAAAGTTCTTAGGGTTTCGGGTATTTATACAAAAGAAATAATATTTAAAGAATTTGGTTTAAAGTTTACTTATTTTTGTTTAGACAAGTGACACTTTAACTAAATAATTTACTAATTTGGTTCGACATATCTGTTTAATATTTTGACTGCCTATTAAGGTTTGTAGTTTAAATTTTTTGTCTAGTTCATTGAATAAAATTATTATGTCCCATTTTAAACAACTACATATTTATTTGATTTTTATTAAAAAAAGTTATTGTTATTTTTTGTATGTTTCAATTAGTTAACACATGTTTTTGGTTTATTTTTATTTATATTTAATATTTTCAGCTATAAAAATAACAGCTAAATGTGCGAAAAACATAAAAACTAATATTTGAGTGTAAATTTTTTAGTTTAAATGGTCATATTTGTTTATAATATTTATAGTAGATTTCTTTTTTCGATTTATTTAGCTTTAATCCATTATCGAAATCAATTAGATATGTTTGATTTTTGCATACAATAAAAAAAACTTAATTATAAAAACTTAATGTACATAACGAAAACTAATTAAAAAAATTCTCTATTTAAAGGAAATTCTTTTTCTGGAAAACTTTTCGTTACATTTAATAAGAAATTTTTAAAGATTTTTAATTTTCTATAAAAATTCTACGATAAATTTTCCTTTTATGAAAATTTACAACAAATTTTCTTTCTAGAAAAAATTTGCGATAAATTTCTTTAATAAGAAATTTTCAACAAATTTTCTTTTAATGGGAAATTTTCAATAAATTTTCTTTTAATAGAAGATTTTCGATAAATTTTCTTTTAATAGGAAATTTTCGATAAATTTTCTTTTAATAGGAAATTTTAGATAAATTTTCTTTTAATAGGAAATTTTCGATAAATTTTCTTTTAATAGGAAATTTTCGATAAATTTTCTTTTAATAGAAAATTTTCTATAAATTTCCTTTTAATAGGAAATTTTCGAGAAATTTTCTTTTAACAGGAAATTTTCGATAAATTTTCTTTTTAATAGAAAATTTTCGATAAATTTCCTTTTAATAGAAAATTTTCTATAAATTTCCTTTTAATAGAAAATTTTCTATAAATTTCCTTTTAATAGAAAATTTTCGATAAATTTCATTTTAATAGAAAATTTTCTATAAATTTCCTTTTAATAGAAATTTTTCGATAAATTTCCTTTTAATAAAAAATTTTCGATAAATTTTCATAAATTTTCATAAATACATTCAAAATTTTGTTTACTTTTATAGAAAATTAAAATTGATTAACGATTTTTTTAATGTTTCAGTTTTTTACGTTCAACATTACGTGAATAAATTCGCATTCAGTAAGAAGCTTGTATTTTTCATTCGTTTAGCTACCACATTATAGACAATTTCGAAAGTACTATTTGAAAAAAGTACTATAAAATACCTCTAATAGATTCTCATTTAATCAAAAGTTTTATGTTTATGTGTTCAATATTATACAATTCAAAAAATATAATTTGATGAATGAAAATGTACCAAAGTCCCTTTCAGTAGATTCTCATTCACTATGGTTCCTAAATTTTATATTTCTATGTTCAATATCGTCAAAATATCAAAAAGTACCATCGGAAAAACGAAAAAGTACAAAAATCTCTCTCAATAAATTCTCATTTAATAAGGACCGTGGGTCATGTGTTCCGGTTAACCATTATAGAGAATCAAAAGGTACCATTTGAAAAATGAGAAGTACCAAAGAATTCCCACTTACAGAATATTATTCAGTCAAGACCATGTATGTTAAAATTTATATTTCTAGTTGGTTGAATATTTTAGAAAATTCAAAAAGTACCATTTATGAGATAAAAAGTACTAAAAAGTTATCTCTTAAAGAATGTTATTGAATGAGGACCGTGTATGTTTAATAATCATGTGTTTTGAATTCATACCATAGAACATACAAAGAGTATCATTTGAAGAAAGAAAAAGTACAAAAAGTGGAATAAATTCTTCCCTACTAAAAAGTACTAATAAAAAGAGTACAATTTGTACCCTTTTCGCTTAGAAATATACTTTTTTGAAAATTAAGTTTACAAAATGATCCGTGTTTAAATCTATATATCACAGATAAAACTCAAACGATTCAAAACTGCATTCATTTGTTCCAGAAAAATTTTGCTTTCAAAAAGTACCAAACAATTTACTCGAATTTGATCCTAAAACTAAAGCCTATAGTACTCGAATTCCAAAATAATATACCAATAGTCTATTTTGTGTGAGTAAATAAACTACTTTTTAAAATTTTATAAAAATTGGCTCAATGAGTTTGAATAAAATTAAATTTCCCGTTTTTTCCCCTTTTTGGTACTTTTTTCCCCAGTAACATAGCAAAAATATTGTTTCAATAAATATTACAGAGTTAGTCCGTAATTTAATAGGAATACTTTAATAAATCGAAAAAGTTTTCTTAATGTGCTAAAAAAGTACCATAAATACAGTTTTCTCCCTTTTACAGCCAAAAAGGACTGAATTTTAAAAAAGTACGAAACAGGTGTCTCATATTTTTGGGAGATATATTCACAGTATTTACAAAAATGTTATTTGTTTATTAGTTAAAAAGTTATAAAGGGCCAAAAAGGTACCAAAATCACCTTTGTTACACATTTTCACCCCTTTAAAGTAAGAATTTCAAAATAGTACCAGAAACCCATCTGCTTATTTTAAGAGAAGATACGGGTGCATTTAAATTTTTTTTGCATCACTAATATTAGGTAAGATAATTAAGAAAACCTGTTTTACCCGTTTTTCCCCTCTTTACCCCTTAATGTACAAATGT
>NW_023996818.1:0-32081 GCF_015586225.1 Lucilia sericata
AAAAATTAAAGTAATTTTTTTTTCAATATTTTTAACAGTTTACCTATAACTTCTAAAGTAATCTTCTGAAACCACTTTTCAATTATTTGCCATCTTGGAATTTTTAAAATTATTCAAAGTTCCTATTTTTAGAGAAAAAACACCAAAATTTTTTTTTGCCATAAAATTTAAAAAAACTAGAAAATTATTTTTTATAAAAATTTTCTCATTTACAATAACTTTAATAATAAGTTAAAGAAAGCTGTTTTCAATTATCTTTTATCAATGAATTTTAAAAATTTCTTAAAGTTTTTGTTAAAAAAAATTTCAGGAAATTGATAAATTTTCAAAATGTTATAAAATTGTAAATAAAAAGAAAAATATTTTTTCTTAAAATTTTTTAAAAAAGCTAAAGCTTTAAGAAATCATATAAAGAAAAGTTATTGCTATTAGCTTAAACCCATGAATTTCCATAATTAAGCAAAGTTCAGATTAAAAATTAAAATTAAAAAATTCCATAAAATTGATAAATTTTCAAAATGTTATAAAATTGTAAATTAAAGGAAAATATATATTTTTTTTTTTTAAATTGTTCATGAAAGGCAAAGCTTTAGGAAATCTTATAAAGAAAAGTTTTTGTCATTAACTTAAACCCATGAATTTTAATAATTAAGCAAAGTTTAGGGTTAGAAAGAAAAAAATTCAATGAAATTGTTAAATTTTCAAAATGTTATAAAATTGTAAATAAAAGGAAAAATACTTTTTGAAAAAAATTTTTAAGAAAGGTAAAGCTTTCAGAAATCATATAAAGAAACGTTTTTGAAATTAGCTTAAACCTATGAATTTAATAATTTTTCATAGTTCAGATTCAGAAAGAAAAAGTAACAAAATTTTCAATAAAATAGATAAATTTTCAAAATGTTATAAAATTGTAAATAAAAGGAAAATATTTTTATAAAAAATGTTCATGGAAGGCATAACCTTAAGAAATCATTTAAAGAAAACTTTTTGCCATTAACTTAAACCGCTAAATTTTAATAATTATGCAAACTTCAGGTTTAGAAAGAAAAAGTAACAAAATTTTCAATTAAATAGATAAATTTTCAAAATGTTATAAAATTGTAAATAAAAGAAAAAATATTTTTTAAAAATGTTCATGAAAGGCAAAGCTTTAAGAAATTCTATAAAAAAAGTTTTTGCTATTAACTTAAACCCATGAATTTGAATAATTTTTCAAAGTTCAGGTTTAAAAAGAAAAAGTGAACAAAATCTCAATTAAATAGATACATTTTCAAAATGTTATAAAATTGTAAATAAAAGGAAAAATATTTTTATGAAAAATATTCATGAAAGGCAAAGCTTTAAGAAATCATTTAAAGAAAACCTTTTGTAATTATCTAAATCCATTGAATTTTAATAATTTTTCAAAGTTCAGGTTTAAAGGAAAAAGTGAACAAAATCTCAATTAAATAGATAAATTTTCAAAATGTTATAAAATTGTAAATAAAAGAAAAAATATTTTTATAAAAAATGTTTATGGAAGGCAAAACCTTAAGAAATCATTTAAAGAAAACTTTTTGCCATTAACTTAATTCGTTGAATTTTAATAATTTTTCAAAGTTTAGGCTTAGAAAGAAAAATCAACAAAATTTTCAATTAAATAGATAAATTTTCAAAATGTTATAAAATTGTAAATAAAAGAAAAAAAATGTTTATGAAAAATGCTCATGAAAGGCATTTCCTTAAGAAATCATTTAAAGAAAACTTTTTGCCATTAACATAATCCATTGATTTTTAATAATTTTTCAAAGTTTATGTTTGTGAAACAAAATTGGAAAAAATTTTCAAAACTAAAAGTTTAATTTGGCTTTATGGAATGGCCTGATTAAAAAGATTTTGACTAGAATATGAAAGTAGACCTTAAGTAGAATAAATTCTTTACAGAGTTTTAAAAAGTTCGCAGGTAATTACATTTATAGCAGCCTTTTAAAGTTGGGCCAAATTGATTAAAAAGTATTAAAAAGTAAAATCAATTGGTTTTAAAAGAGGATACAAAATTGTTCAGCATTCTCTTCAACAATTTGTGAAATTTCAAATAAAATATTTAAATTTATTTAATTTTTTTTTTTTGAATTACGTTTATTGAACTTAAGTTTCTTGTGATTCATATAAAAAATTAAACAAGATCATTAAAATAATTTACAAAATTTCATTTCGTGTTGTTTTTTTTTACACAACAACCAAATAAACTACATTAATCAATTGTTATTAATCTTAAAGCGTTTTTTCTTTATATTTAACAGCCACTGTAAAAAATAAAGTAAAAAAAAAAATTATAAATTTTAAAACCAAAAATGTATAATCCTTGAAACATTTGTAAGAAGGCTTGCTGCTGTGAGGCTTAATCATCGCTTGATTTCATCATGATATTATATTAAAAAAAAAACAACAAAATTTTTGCAGAAGCAAAATAACAAAACTTAAAATAAAGCAAATATCCAGTGACAAGCGAAAAAATAAAATACCAGCAGCCTCAGACAGACATATTTTAATCCCCCTTCCCGAAAAAAAACGTTAACAATGCTTTGTGTTAAAAAAGGGGCAGCAAATAAAAATATTTGTCCTGCTGGCGCTTGCTAAAAGATTTGGTTGTTTTTTTTTTTTCGAATATATTTATGGTTTTTGTTTAATAAACATTAATGCCTTTGGAAAAAGATTTAACATAAATTTTCAAAATTTATAACAATTTACGACATTCATAACAGCTTGTTAAGCAAATCCATAAAAAAATGAAGAAGCCTGCTCTTGAAGAAAAAAAAAAAAAAAACAAAAAACAGAATCCCCCAGACAAACTGCTGACTTTTCAGTAACATATGAGTGGTTACCAAAAAGAAATATAATAATATAATAAGGAGGAAGTAGGTAACCTTTGTTTTTTATGCGCCTTTTCACGGTTGGATACTTAGAGGATTGTCATTGTTTCTTGAAAGCAAAAACAACAAAAATCCACATACTTCACACAAAATATTTCTTCTTTTCTTATTATTATCATTATATATTTTTTTATTATTATAAAAATTGTATATTTATAACATGCAGCCCCAGAACTTGACGCATTTACATATTGTTAAACTTGGCACAGCTGGACATTATTTCAATACTTAGCTGCTCGGTGTCTGTTTCAAAACTCTCAAAAATTGTTTTTTCTTTTTCAAAATGAAGAGTGACTTTGTTATGGTCACACAGCGGGATAAATTCTTTTTGTTTCATTTGACAAAACTAAAATAAAAAGAACCTTTTAAAACCCTATAAAAAAAAGCTCCCACAATAAGATCTTTTTTCTGTTTTTTGGGTAACACCAAGTCAACTATATTGGTGACGCCAAAGACGCCTAAATGCTCAGCTATTGTTTTCATTGTTCCTATAACTTACTCCCTCTCCTAACTCTCTTACTGGCATAACAAAAAATCCTTTTACTATATAAATCGTTAAATGGTTTTTATTATATAGATTTTGAAACCAAAAACAATAAGAACTATAAAAAAATTCATATTTACTTACTTTGTTTTGTTTCCTTTACGGCTCTTTATATAGATCATTTGAAATCATATGATCGTTTGTTCTCCAGTTTTAATACTCTGGTGGCGTCACATGGTCATTTTGTCGCCGTTAATCATTTTATATATTTAATATAGCTGCTGCAATAGGCGCCCCCTCTGGTTATTCAGTTTTAAAAAATTCCTTCTTATTTTTTGTTCTGTCTAAACTGGTTCGTTCCCCCGTTAAGAGGAAATTATTAAAGAAAATTATGAAGGAGTTACTGCTTTGCTGTTAAACAATAATGATGAAATAAAATTAAGAATTAAATTGTTAAATATGTTACATTAGGTTAACAGTTGGATATGAAAATACCGGGCGTTTGAATGAGCGGTTCTATTAGAATGTCATAGATAATTAAACTGAAAATTAGTTACGTTGTAGATACATATGTGTGTGTTGAAACATTTGTTGAAGGCCAACTAACAGTTGTTTTACAAGGGGTTTTGATAGGGGATTTAGTCAGAGATATGAGCAATATGAGAGATATAAAATGGATATTACCAAAATAAAGAGAGAGGAAAACAGGCATGAACATTTTAAATTTTGAAATGATATAAATGTATAACAGAGAGAGATCTTTTTAGGTTTTAAAGTGCTAAAGTAAATGATCACTAGACTAAAGAGTAGACTATAGACTATACTTCAGACTAGAATATGAACTAGACTATAGATTAGACTATAGACTAAACTATAAACTAGACTACAAACTAGATTATAGACTTGACTGTAAACTAGACTATAAACGAGACTATAAACAAGACTTTAGATTATACTATAGAATAGACTATGGACAACTCTATAGTCTAGATTATAGACTAAATAGACTATAGACTAGATTATAAACTTGACTATAGGATAGACTATAAACTAGACTATTGACTGGACTATAAAGTAAACTGTAAACTAGACTAGAAACGAGACTATAAACAAGACTTTAGAATAGACTATAGACAACTCTATAGTCTAGTCTAGATTATAGACTGAAGAGATTATAGACTAGATTATAAACTACACTACAGACTAGACTATAAACGAAACTATTAACTATTAACTAGATTAACTATTAATCTAGTCTAGTCTATAGTGTTGTCTATAGTCTATTATATAATCTAAAGTCTAGTTTATAGTCTCATCTGTAGTCTAGACTATATACTATAGACTAGACTATAGACTACACTATTGACTAGACTATAGAATATACTGTCGACTAGACTAAAGACTTAACTATAGACTAGACTATAGACTAGACTGCATACTAGACAATCGACTAGACTACAAACTAAACTATTGACTAGACTATAAACTAGTCTATAGACTATAGATTAGACTATAGACTAGACTATAGACTAGACTATAGACTAAACTATAGACTAGACTATAGACTAAACTATAGACTAGAATAAAGACAAGATTTTAAACTAAACCTTTGATTAGACTATAGATTAGACTATAGACTAGACTATAGACTATAGACTCGACTATAGACTAGACTATAGACTCGACTATAGACAAGACTGTAGACTAAACTATAAACTAGACTATAGACTAGACTATAGACTAGACAATGGACTAGACTATAGACTAGGCTATATTATTAGTCAATTCAAAAAAATTAATAATTTTTTTAAAATGGTCTTAAATTAATTTAAAAAAATGACATTTTGGTACAAATTTATTTGGGTTTTTTTCAGTTTGAACCTTTTGTGGAATGTTAAAAATGGAGGCCAAAGAATAAACAAGAAGTGAAACGCTGTCATTTTTTTACAACAATAACATTACGCTCTTCTCACAGACGAGTGCTGTGTAAATCCAACACATATGTAAAAATTTTATTCTCTCTCCCAACTTCAAAACTTTTTCGCGAAAATTTGAGGATAATAGCACTTTGAAATATTTTTCATCACTTAACATTATATTTTATATTTTTTTTGCACAATTTAAACATATTTAATAGCCCGAAAATAATATATTTTTACAAACGAAAATAAAATATTTTTTATTTTTTGACATTGAATTTTTGTTGGTTGAAATTAAAACTAAAAAAAAACAATGTTGTAAATTTTCGTATGGTAACCGAAAAAGATATTTCAAATAAATAATTTATTTTTTCAATATTATAGATTAAAAATCAAATAGACGTGTTTATAAAATGTTTGTAGATAAAATATGTGGAAAATATCTTAAGAAACCTTTCAAAATATAAATTGAAATGTAATATTTTTTTTCAATATTTTTCAATACGATTTTTTGCAACTATGTTGACTTGAGAATTCTACTAATACATTCTTAGAGTTAGGTACCGGATGACAGTAGACTTAGGTACTTTTGACAACAGTTTCATTTCTTATTTATTCTTTGATGGAGGCCAACAAGTTTGTGTGTTGCCTTTAAGCATTTTTTGTTTTCGAAAATTACTTAAATTCTATTACAGTCTAAAGCAGTGAACGGCATTAAGAGATGTTTATTAATTTAGAATTTGACAAAGTTTTAATAAAATACCAGACAGTAACGTTACAGGAGAATTTTATTTAGTACGTAATATTCTTTAGATACCTGTTGTTTATAACAGTTGATCAATGATTCTTAAGCATACAATTGGTGTAAATAAATGACAATAAAAATTAACAAAAAAAAAAAAAAAAAAAAATAATAACATAAAATTTCTAAAAAAAAAAACGGTAATAAAATCAAAATAAAGGCCACACCTTAAAGCAGCAAATAAATTAAATTTATTATAAAATTATAAAATAATTGCTTTTAAAATGAGAGGAAAATTTTCCTTAAACAAATTTGATTCACAATCTTTAAAAATTTTTGCACTTAACAGCAGTTTTAGTTGTAACAAACGAATGATTTTATGCAAAGAACTAAATTTTTTAGTTGCAACAACAAAAAACTATTAAAATAAAGTTTTTGAATAAAGATTATTGTTACAATTACAAAAGTTGATCGCTGTAATGATTTAAACTAAATTGTTCAATTGCAGCAACAAAATTCTATTAATGTTAAAGTTTTCTCATCAAGATTTTTATTGCAACAATTACAATAATTGGTTCCAGTTGCTATATTACTCACTTTGCAATCTTTTTTCAGTTTTATTAGGCTCAAACGAATACTTCTTTGCTGACAACTAAATGTTTTCAGTTGCAGCAATTAAATATTATTAATGCAAACAAATTATTTGCTATATTACTCACTTTGCAATCTTTTTTTCAGTTTTAGTTGCTACAAATGAATAATTCTTTGGTAACAACTAAATGTTTTCAGTTGCAGCAACAAAATACTATTAATGCATTTATTTCGAAGAAAGTTTTGTATTTACAACTATTACAAAAGTTGCTGGCTATAGCTAAATTAAACACTTTGAAGTAAACAGTTGCCTTGTATTGAAACAATTTTCTGTTGAAGTATTTTTGTTTTAAATTATGTTTCTTTTTGTATAAATGGTACAACAAATTAAACATTTAGTTAAAAATAAAAAAGTCCTACGCATATAAATTTGATTAAATCATTATTAATTTTTTATTGTTTTCTTTTGTATTTTTACAGATTCTTTTTAGTGACATTTGCAGCCAATCAGACTGGCAAGTTGAAAAACAACAAAAACTATAACAACGCCCACCATTATTATTATTTTGAAAAAAAAACTACCACCAACAAACAATTTTACAAACGCCATACTAGTTGAAATCTAAAAAAAAAACAACGACAACAATAACAAAAGTGCTAAAAAGGCGTTTAAATCAAGCATTTGAAATAACACGTCACACTGTCAGCAACTCTCTTCATAACGGTTGTTATCACCCAGAACCACAAACAATTCAACACTAACATTTCAAACATCAAACCGTGTACAACGCGCAACAACGAGCCAATCAGAATAAAAAAATTACGAAAATAAAAACAACAAATAAGTAAAAAAACATACCGACGCCATAAAAAAAACCCCCAAGATTAATCATTCTTATCAGTTTGATTAAAAAAGCAACAAGAAATTCTAATAACAAAATAAATAAAGAACAATTAAAACACACAGTGTTAGTGGATATAAAAGAAAGAGTGTATTAAAAGTAACAACAACAATAAAAACAAACAATTACACTAATACCATTATAATAATCAACTACTTTAGAGAGTAATACACAACGTAATCATATACGCAAGTACTCTAGAAATAGAATAGAAAAAAATAGAGTAGAGTAAATTTATAACGGTTTAACTGTGTGATTTACACACGACAATTGTGAGTGAGCTTGATTTAACTGTTTGTTTGTTTGTTTGCTTTGTTTATTTCATTTGTGTGTCCTCGTTGTCTATCTTTTTTTTTGTATTTTAACATCTGTTGTTTGTGTGTGTATTAGTGTGAAAAAGTAGAAAAAAAAACAACAACAACAGCAGAAGAAGAAAAAAAAGCACTACTAAGCACCATGTTCGCTGTAATGAGAATCGACAATGATGACTGCCGGTCGGACTTTCGTCGCAAGATGCGTCCGAAGTGTGAGTTCATTTGCAAGTATTGCCAGCGGCGTTTTACCAAACCGTACAATTTAATGATACACGAACGTACCCACAAATCACCAGAAATCACATATTCCTGTGAGGTCTGCGGCAAATATTTCAAACAACGTGATAATCTCAGACAACACAGGTAAGTTTGTCATTTATTTGATATTTCATTTTGTTAAAATATGGTGTATATTGTATATTGTTAAAAACCTTATAAGGATTTTTTTTAAAACAAAAGAAAAGTGTTAAAATTTTTATTCACCACGTGTTATTCTACAAATTAATAACAAAAAAAATGAGTATTTTTCTACCCAAAAAATTCAAAATTTTCCTATATTTAACTTTCAAAATTGAAAATTATATAATTTTCTGTTATAATCTATTAGCAAACTTGTTAAAATAATAGAGATTTTAAAAAGAAATTAAATTTTTTAAAACAATTATCTCTCACTTGGCTTTCCAAAGAGGGCTGACAATGTTTAAAACTTTCAGTTAATATAAAATCAAAACCCTTATATAGATTTCTATAAAAGTTGTTATAACTGTTCTTTATTTAATTAACTTTCAGTTAACATATAATTTTTCTTCAAAATGTTAATAGTTATATGTTTATTAAAGTTTTAAAACTTGATATTTTAGAATAAAATTCAAATGTATTTAATTTCAAAACCCCTCACCCGATTCTTATAAAAATAACTAGATATATTCTTGTTATAATGAGCTTTCAAATTGCTTTAATACTGTTCAAAATAAATTACCTTGTTTTTAAGTTATAGGCTTTTGAAAATTGAATATTTTGAAACATTTGTTAAAAGTTAACTCAACTTAAGTCTCTTATAACTTTAGATGGCATCATTGGATTTTAATAAATATGGTGTCATCTGAAAGCTAATATAATCATATCTATTTCTTTATATGACTAAACATAATATGTTAAATGCTTCAAATCTTATAACACTCCAAAAATGCTGCCATTATTAAGCTTTTAAAACTAAGCATTTTTGAATAAATTGCAAATTTATATAATTTCAAAACCCTTTTACCGATTCTAATAAAATTAACTAGATATATTATTGAAGTAAATAGCTTTCAATTGTTTTAGTACTATTCTTAATAAATTACCTTGTTTTTAAGTTATAGGCTTTTGAAAATTTAATATTTTGAACTTTTGTTAAAAATTAACTCAACTTAAATCTCTTATAACTTTAGTTTGCATCATTGGATTTTAATAAATATGGTGTCATCTGAAAGCTTATACAATCATGTCTATTTCTGTTTAAAATTAAACTTAATCTTTTAAATGGTCCGAATCTTATAACACTCCAAAAAAAACGGCCTTTATTAATGTTTTAACACCAAGCATTTTAGAATGAAATTCAAATGTATATAATTTCAAACCCTCTTTCCAATTCTAATAAAATTAACTAGATATATTTTTGATATAATCAGCTTTCAATTGCTTTATTGCTGTTCTAAACAAATTACCTTGTTTTTAAGTTATAGGCTTTAGAAAATTTAATATTTTGAAACTGTTGTTAAAATTATAACTCAACTTAAATCTCTCTTAACATTAGATTGCATCATTGGATTTTAATAAATATGGTGTCATCTGAAAGCTAATATAATCATGTCTATTTCTGTATATGATTAAACTTAATCTTTTAAATGGTTCAAATCTTATAACACTCCAAAAATAACGCCTTTTAATAATTTTGAAAATATGATGATTCAGCGTAAAAAGTGTTCTAACTTGGAAATTTGAGAAATACAATAACTTTTATAAGATTTTCACTTTAGCTGATCTGTAGATGATAAGTAAGATTAAGGTTTAAGAAAAATTTCAAAACCTTTGTTTATTTGAAAGTTTTAAATGTTTTTACTTAAAGGTTTTTAACATATTCCAAATTATACCTTAACTTTTTATGAAAAACACTGTAAAATTTATTATATATTAAGCTAACTATTTACTTTACTATATACCGGTAGTTAGTAATGGGGCTTTTAGTTAAATGCTTATTTATTAATTGACATTTTTTTTTCCTTTTTCCTTTTTTTTTTCTAGATGTAGTCAGTGTGTCTGGCGATAAATTACTCTACTATTCTACTATATTTTGTTGTAAAGCACCATTTTTTTTTAAATAAATGTCACCACTTATTTACCACGCACTTTACATATATGTATACATAAAAAACACAGCAACTGCAACAACAACAACAAAAAACAACAATAATCATAAAACACCTTTAAGTATTTACAAAAAAAAAGATAAATTTTGGATAAAAATGCAACATAAAATAGTGTAGAAATAATTAAAAGTTTTAAAAAAGAAACACCAACTCTAAGTATGGTCAAAGATATGCAACTCAACAACAACAACAGCAATCACTCATATGTAAAAAAATAACCATTTGAAACACACACACACATTTTATTCCTTCTAAAGATCATAAAAAAAGATCATATGGTTTCTTAAAATAACTGCTATGGTGGCTGGTTTAACTATTTATCTAAAGCCCTACTAAAGCTTAAACATTATGGAAATGATCACAGCAAAAAGAAAAGCTAATGGTGACACTGATGATAATAACGATGATGATAATGTCGGTGATCATGATGCTAAATAAGCTGAGCTTAAGGTGGGTGGTTGTTATTCTAAACCATTGGGTGAAAGTGTGTGTGGTGTTTGTTTTTTGGGTTTTTTTTTGGTCGTAACAACTGTCAAAAGGTGATGGTTTCATTTGACAACACTTGGCTGATGACATAAAGTCAAAATTACTCTCTCAAGGGAATATTGATGACTTTAAGCGGGCGTTTATTATGGATGTTTTATGGCTTAGAAAACATTTGGTTACAACACAACAGCACAACAACCACAACATTAAACACTATGTATATACTGTCTGCGAATACTAAATCAATATATAAGAAGAAGAAGAAAAAAACTTAACAGCAATATCTTACATATACATTTTAAAAAACATATAAAAAAACTGCCTAAAATCTTCTTTGAATATTTTTTTCACAAATATTCTTAAAGCAAGACTTAAAACAAACTTAAAACTAATGCGCAGGCGCATTAACCAATTTACTTAAATAATATGTTTACAGAACCATACATCCATAAGTTACAACAAACAACTAGACAACAAAATCATCATCATCGCTATTGCAACTTGAAGCCGATCCTTTAAAAATCCCCATAACTCCAGTTTTTGACACCAAACTATTAAAGTTAACTAAAGAAGTTGAAGTAAAAAAAAAAAGCTGCTAAAACTCTTGCCTGTATTAAATATTAAAAATATCCAATACTTTTTAACAACATGAAAAAACAAAAACATCAAAAAAAAAAAACTATTTATACTAACTTTTATCAGCCCCACAAAAACAACAACAACAAAAACTATATAATAATTATAAATATAATTAAAAAAAAAGTATTACTGTTGATATGTAAATTTCTTTTTTTACTACATAACAATTATTCTTACTCTACTAAATTTCCGTTTCCTGTCTTCTGACTCTTTCCACTACTACACCCTTATTATCATTTAACTCCTTACTTGCTCTTTAACTTTTTTTTAGTAATTAATATTGATTTATTATTTTTTTTTTATATAATTAAGTTTTTAATTTTAATTGTCATCAGTATAAATAAATATTAATAAAAAAAAAACAAAAACAAACTTTAATTACAAAATGCCTTAATAAATAAACAAATTATTTGTTTAGGTTATGAAAACAAAAAAAAAAAAACTGCGAAAAAAATATTACTTTAACATTTAATAAAAAAAAAAAAAAAATTTAAATAAAATATACATTCAAAGTGTCTATAGTAATGTTAATTTTAAATTTTTATTTTAATAATTATAATTATTATTATTTTTCTGTTTAATTGTAATAAGTTTTCATTTTGTAAATTTTATTATTTATAATTATTTACTTAAATTCAAAATTTAAACATTTTAAAAATAATAAAAAAAATCTAAAAAAAAACAACAAAATTGTGTAAAACTTTTAATTTTTGTCAATGGAAATGAAAATCTTATACAGAAAATTTCACCGTTTTTGAAAGCTTGGGGGAAGTTTAACATTGAATGCTGTACATTTAATAAGAGAATAGGAAGTGAACCGATGTTTATGTAACTAGTTCTATCGTTTTGTAAGAAGGTGACTTATCGTGGTAATATAGCAGAATCAACGGAATACTGGTTACAGTCTAGTAAATATTCTAGGATATAGTCAGTATATATGAATGTAGCTATATTTGTTTCTAGAGATAGTTCTGTTTATAGCTAAGTCTATAGTCGAACCTATAGTCGTACCTATAGTCCAGCCTCTAGTCTAGTACATTACCTAGTATATTTTCTAGTCTAAAGCCTACTCTATAGAATATAGTCTAGTTTATAGCCTATAGGCAATATTATGGTCAATAGTCTAGTCTATAACATAGTATAAGCAAGCTTGTCTAAACATAAGTCTACAGTCTGTAGTGTCGTTGCAAGTCCAGTCTAAAGTCTAGCCAATAGTCTAGTAAAAAGTCTTGTCTATATTCTAGTCTAAGGTCTAGTCTATTATTTAGCCTCTAGTGTAGTCTACAGTCCCGTTTATATATTATACTCTAATCGTCTAGTCTGTAGTCATGTGTATAGTCCAGTCTAGACTATAGCCTAGTCTAAAATCTAGTCTATAGCCAAGTATATAATCTAGCTTAAGTTAAGTCTATAGCCTATTGTATAGCATATTATAAGTCAAGTTTACAGTCATGTCTCCAATAAATAGTCTAGTCTCTAGTGTAATCTACAGTCAAGTCTACAGTCTTGTTTTTAGTATAGTCTATAGTGTAGTCTATAGTAGTCTAGTCTAGTATAGGTCTAGTCTATAGTCTAGTAGTCTATAGTCTAGTCTATAGTCTAGTCTATAGTCTAGTCTATAGTCTAGTCTATAGTCTAGTCTATAGTCTAGTCTATAGTCTAGTCTATAGTCTAGTCTATAGTCTAGTCTATAGTCTAGTCTATAGTCTAGTCTATAGTCTAGTCTATAGTCTAGTCTATAGTCTAGTCTATAGTCTAGTCTATAGTCTAGTCTATAGTCTAGTCTATAGTCTAGTCTATAGTCTAGTCTATAGTCTAGTCTATAGTCTAGTCTATAGTCTAGTCTATAGTCTAGTCTATAGTCTAGTCTATAGTCTAGTCTATAGTCTAGTCTATAGTCTAGTCTATAGTCTAGTCTAGTCTAGTCTAGTCTAGTCTATAGTCTAGTCTATAGTCTAGTCTATAGTCTAGTCTAGTCTAGTCTATAGTCTAGTCTATAGTCTAGTCTATAGTCTAGTCTATAGTCTAGTCTATAGTCTAGTCTATAGTCTAGTCTATAGTCTAGTCTATAGTCTAGTCTATAGTCTAGTCTATAGTCTAGTCTATAGTCTAGTCTATAGTCTAGTCTATAGTCTAGTCTATAGTCTAGTCTATAGTCTAGTCTATAGTCTAGTCTATAGTCTAGTCTATAGTCTAGTCTATAGTCTAGTCTATAGTCTAGTCTATAGTCTAGCCTATAGTCTAGCCTATAGTCTAGCCTACAGTCTAGTCTATAGTCTAGCTTATAGTCTATAGTCTGGTCAATAGTCTACACTATATAGTAATCTACAGTTCCGTCTATTGTCTAGTGTACAGTCTTGTCTTTAGTTTAGTTTATAATCAATACACTCTACAATATCATCTGCGAGTTCCTCTAAGACTAGGCTAGCCTATAGTCTAGCCCATAGTCTAGTCTATAGTCTAGCCTATAGTCTAGTCTATAGTCTAGTCTATAGTCTGGTCTATAGACTAGTCTATAGTCTAGTCTATAGTCTAGTCTAAAGTCTCGTCTAAACTCTAGTCTAAAGTCCATTCTGAAGTCTAGTCTAATTTCTTGTCTAAAGTCTAGTCTAAAGTCAAATCTAAAATCTAATCTAAAGTTTAGTCTATAGTCTAGTCTAAAGCCTAGTCTAGTCTATAGCATAGTCTATAGTCTAGTCTTTAGTCTAGTCTATAGTCTAGTCTAATGTCTAGTCTAAAGTCTAGTCTAAAATCCAGTCTAAAGTCAAATCTAAAATATACTCAAAAGTTTAGTCTATAGTCTAGTCTATAGTCTAGTCTATAGTCTAGTTTATAGTCTGGTCTATAGTTTATCCTATAGTCTAGTTTATATTCTGGTCTATAGTATAGTATACAGTTTAGTCTAAAGTCTAGTCTAAAGTCCAGTCTAAAGTCTAGTCTAAAGTCTAGTCTAAAGTCAAATCTAAAATCTAGTATAAAGTTTAGTCTATAGTCTAGTCTAAGGCATAGTCTAGTCTATAGCATAGTCTACAGTCTACAGACTAATGTCTAGCCTATTGTTTAGTCTATAGTCTTGTCTCTATTCCATAGTCTAGTCTATAATCTTTAGATTATATTCTAGCTATATTCTAGTCTTTAGTCTAGTCTGCTTTTTTTGCGAAGTATAATGCAGATTTTCGTATAGTATTATGCTTATTTTCACGTTATTTTAAAAGTCCTGCAGGAAACAAATCACACATTTCGGTTTATAATTTACCCACCTTTTGAGATAACAAATTCAATTTAATGAAACACTCCATTAATATAAAAAAAAAAACACGTTGATATCCCTTTTCTAAACACAAATATTAAACTATTAAGTATAAATAGTTTGAAACGCCCAAATGTCTGCCTCTAAAAGAAAAAATAAAATCATAGAGCAAATCATATTTTTCATGTTTTTTATCTCATCAAAATATTATTGTGGAATTTTGAATGTTTGTAAAAGTGACAGATTTTATGAGGGGTATTTAAAGAAAAAATTCACTGGAATTTTTAATTTAAAGAGAAGCCGATGTTTGGATGTGTAAAGACTTGTCATAAAGTAATTAGAGTAGATTTAATATAAGTTATTTTTTATACAATTTCTTTACCTTTAACAATGTAAATAAATACACATAAAATGAAATGACAAGAACGTCAAATCAAAGGAACCGAAATCTCAATAAAACTCGTAACATTTACTCGTAACTCAAACACATGCGTACCCAGAGGAGAGATATGGCAAAGGGAATTACTCTAAAAAACATACAGATACCAGATACAAGACTTAAATACATAATAAGAGTACTTATTTAATAATCCATCATGTAATAAAACAAAATAAACAAATACTCTCTCTCTCTTTCTTTCTTTCCCTTTTACTCACAAGTCACATGACAAATAATAAGATTTAAGAAAAGGTCGTTCAAGTTTTTCATAGATACAAAAGTATTTAGAGCAAATCATAAAGACATTTTTTTTTAATTAGAAAAAATCTGATTTAAAATAAAAATTATGACAAACCCTCTTTTAAATGTACCTATAGAAGAGATTGAAAGAATTTTTGAGATATTTAGGAATTTCCCAGTGATTTATACAGTGATTATTTAAATGTTAACAAATAAACAAATACATTTATTTTAAATATTAATTTTATTAATTATTCAAATGTTTGTTTTTTCAGGGCAACATATAAAAATTATTAATTATAGATCATCATCAGTAACAGCAGCCGAAGCTAATGCCGCAGCATGTTCATTTCTTAACTACCGCATTTAGTTTTTTTTCTTTTTTCAAACTGTCTGCCAAGGGAGGGAGGGATGGGTCTCATCGAAACAACATTAAGATCAATGGAGAAAAAAAGCAACAATAATATTAAATTGTTTTGTTGACTATGAAAAATGTTTTAAACGAAAGGTGTGTCTGTGCTCCATACACAGTGGGTTGTTTATTAATTAATCCATAACTTGATGCCGCAGCAACAATAACATACGTATGTAACTTGTTGTTGTTGTGCTTTTGTTTTAATTTTAATATTTAGGTTTCTGTAATGTAAAGTAAACGTAACGAATCTAGTTTAGCTACTATATAATTAAAAAATCAAAGATCTCCTTAATCAATCGTATCGTATTTATAAGATTTTATTCTGCTTTACACTTGATCGCATGGAAACGGCCCTTCTTAATGGAAAGAAATAGATGAACGTAGTTAGAATAATAGATAGATAGGCAGACAGATAGGTAGATATATAGACAGATAGATAGATAGATAGATAGATAGATCGATAGATAGATAGATAGATAGATAGATAGATAGATAGATAGATAGATAGATAGATAGATAGATAGATAGATAGATAGATAGATAGATAGATAGATAGATAGATAGATAGATAGATAGATAGATAGATAGATAGATAGATAGATAGATAGATAGATAGATAGATAGATAGATAGATAGATAGATAGATAGATAGATAGATAGATAGATAGATAGATAGATAGATAGATAGATAGATAGATAGATAGATAGATAGATAGATAGATAGATAGATAGATAGATAGATAGATAAATAGTCTATAGTCTAGTCTATAGTCTAATTTATAGTCTAGTCTATAGTCTAGTCTATAGTCTAATTTATAGTCTAGTCTATAGTCTAGTCTATAGTCTAATCTATAGTCTAGTCTATAGTCTAGTCTATAATCTAGTCTATAGTCTAGTCTAGTCTAGTCTAGTCTATAGTCTAGTCTATAGTCTAGTCTATAGTCTAGTCTATAGTCTAGTCTATAGTCTAGTCTATAGTCTAGTCTATAGTCTAGTCTATAGTCTAGTCTATAGTCTAGTCTATAGTCTAGTCTATAGTCTAGTCTATAGTCTAGTCTATAGTCTAGTCTATAGTCTAGTCTATAGTCTAGTCTATAGTCTAGTCTATAGTCTAGTCTATAGTCTAGTCTATAGTCTAGTCTATAGTCTAGTCTATAGTCTAGTCTATAGTCTAGTCTATAGTCTAGTCTATAGTCTAGTCTATAGTCTAGTCTATAGTCTAGTCTATAGTCTAGTCTATAGTCTAGTCTATAGTCTAGTCTATAGTCTAGTCTATAGTCTAGTCTATAGTCTAGTCTATAGTCTAGTCTATAGTCTAGTCTATAGTCTAGTCTATAGTCTAGTCTATAGTCTAGTCTATAGTCTAGTCTATAGTCTAGTCTATAGTCTAGTCTATAGTCTAGTCTATAGTCTAGTCTATAGTCTAGTCTATAGTCTAGTCTATAGTTAGTCTATAGTCTAGTATAGTCTAGTCTATAGTCTGTATAGTCTAGTCTACTAGTTAGTCTATAGTCTCTAGTCTATATCTAGTCTATAGTCTAGTCTATAGTCTAGTTAATCTATTATAGTCAGTCTATAGTCTAGTCTATAGTCTAGTCTATAGTCTATTCTATATTAGTCTATAGTCTGGTCTAGTCTACGTAGTCTAGTCTTATCTATGTCCTATTAGAGTAGGTCTTAGTCCCGGTAGTTCTATGTATAGATCGAGTCTTAGTCCGGTGTAGTTTAGTCCAAGGAGGTGTTTTTAATTTGAAGATTAACCACATAGTATCTAAACTTTGATACTATGTGGTTAATGTTAACATTTGCTGTGAACCTTTTCACAAATACATTACTTTTTGTTTATTTATTTTTTTTAAAGCTTTCAATTCACAATAAAAATAAAACAAATTAAATGTGAAAGCAACCAACAAACATTAAGAAAACAATGTTAAATGGAAATTTATGAGCTGAGAAATACATTGAAGTTTATTAATTAATTTTTTTTTGTTATTTTTTGCTGCTGTCGCTGCTGTTTTTGTTGTTGTTAAATATAAATATTTAATTAAAAATAAACCAATCAACCCAAAAACATTAAATAAACAGAATTGTGTTCAATTGAAATTTGTACATGTTTAAACAAGCTAAAAAATACAAGCAAAAATAAATTTTCACATTTTATGAGAGTGATAATTTTGCAATTAATAACTTTATTAAGCAAAAAAAAAAAATATTTTCATACGAGTCGGTCGTTTTTAGTTTGCCTTTTGAAAACACACAGATTTTTGGTGACAAATTTGTTTTTTTTTTTGTACTTTTGTAAGGAACAAAATTTAGTACAAGTAATAAGTATCATTCAAATTGTTCTTGTTGTATTTTTAAGGTTTGTTAAATTTTTTTTTTTTTTTATACGTATTTATCGCACACATTTTTTTAAGCTCGATGTTTTTCGAAGCTTAAATCTTGACAAATGCTTTGTTGTTGTGTTGATATGCCGCTAAAATTGATCGACTGTCACAAGTAATTAAATGCTACTTCAGTGAATTTCAGGGATCTTTAGCAGCATATCACGTCAGGCGAGGCCAACAAAAACAACAATACAGCAACAACAATTGATCAACCAAATATATTTTTTGTTGTACTCACAAACAGAATAAATTAATATGTAGTAGGCCATGCACAGTGTAACGTGTTGTGTATAAAAATTTGATAAAAATGTTATATTTATGAAATATATCGTTTATAGTCTACTATCTATAATAATCTAGTCTATAATTCCGACAATAGTCTAGTCTATATTCTAGTCTATATTCTAGTCTATAGTCTAGTCTAAAGTCTAGTCTATAGTCTAGTCTATAGTCTAGTCTATAGTCTAGTCTATAGTCTAGTCTAGGCTATCGTATAGTCTATAGTCTAGTCTATAGTCTAGTTTATAGTCTAGTCCATAGTCTAGTCTAGTCTATAGTCTAGTCTATAGTCTAGTCTAGTCTAGTCTAGTCTAGTCTAGTCTAGTCTAGTCTAGTCTAGTCTAGTCTAGTCTAGTCTAATCTAGTCTAGTCTAGTCTAGTCTAGTCTAGTCTAGTCTAGTCTAGTCTAGTCTAGTCTAGTCTAGTCTAGTCTAGTCTAGTCTAGTCTAGTCTAGTCTAGTCTATAGTCTAGTCTAATCTATAGTCTAGTCTATAATCTAGTCTATAGTCTAGTCTATAGTCTAGTCTATAGTCTAGTCTATAGTCTAGTCTATAGTCTAGTCTATAGTCTAGTCTATAGTCAAGTCTATAGTCTATAGTCTAGTCTATAGTCTAGTCTATAGTCTAGTCTATAGTCTAGTCTATAGTCTAGTCTATAGTCTAGTCTATAGTCTAGTCTACAGTCTAGTCTATAGTCTAGTCTATAGTCTAGTCTATAGTCTAGTCTATAGTCTAGTCTATAGTCTAGTCTATAGTCTAGTCTATAGTCTAGTCTATAGTCTAGTCTATAGTCTAGTCTATAGTCTAGTCTATAGTCTAGTCTATAGTCTAGTCTATAGTCTAGTCTATAGTCTAGTCTATAGTCTAGTCTATAGTCTAGTCTATAGTCTAGTCTATAGTCTAGTCTATAGTCTAGTCTAGTCTAGTCTATAGTCTAGTCTATAGTCTAGTCTATAGTCTAGTCTATAGTCTAGTCTATAGTCTAGTCTATAGTCTAGTCTATAGTCTAGTCTATAGTCTAGTCAATAGTCTAGTCTATAGTCTAGTCTATAGTCTAGTCTAGTCTATACTCTAGTCAATAGTCTAGTCTATAGTCTAGTCTATAGTCTAGTCTATAGTCTAGTCTATAGTCTAGTCTATAGTCTAGTCTATAGTCTAGTCTATAGTCTAGTATATAGTCTGGTCTATAGTTTAGTCTGTATTATGGTATATAGTGACAACTATATTCTAGTCCATAGTCTAAATTATAGTATAGTCTATAGCCTATGTAGACTATAGTACAGTCTATAGTTTAGGCTCTAGTTAATGGTGTAGATTATATTATTGTCTACAGTATTATATTCTAGTCTATATTATAGTATCTGGTCCATTGTCTATATTCTTGTCTATAGTTTAGCCGACAGTCTAATCCTCGAAATTATTTAATAGAAAATTTGTGATGAAGTTTCAATTAATACAATAAATGCTATGAATTTGGAATCATTTTCAACTACTGTTCCTCTCCCGGTATAGAAGACGTTGACATAATCTGGGTGATTATCTGCGTATAAAATGTCGCCAAGTTGTATCATTATTTTTTTATTCTTTGGTTTACATTCTCTTTTTGTTTTTTTTTGTTTTTTTGTTGAGTTTGTGTCAAAATTTATCAGTCACGTTGATTTTTGGTATGTGCTACCTCGCCCAATATGTATTCTATATGTAATCAGCTCAAATATTATAATATTAATAATATTAAGACGATAAAAAATTCCTTAAGATTATTGGGGTTTTCGTTTAGAATTAAAACTGAATTGCTAAATATGTGTAAATAAACGCGAATATCTTTGTCTGATGAAACGGACTGATACAACAACGAAGAACTTGTCAACGAGTTTTGCTCATTTTTTATCTTAAACTATCTTTTTTTGTTGCTGTTGTTGTTGTTGCTGATGATGAGATGTTTAATAATTTAATATAAATTTTAACATATGAATTGTCAAGGAATTCCAAAAAAATGAGCAACAAGAAAACAACAAAAGTATCAATATATCGATTGTATCTACCCGGGTTTAGTCGTTTATGGAGACTCAAACACATTTGGTAGATTTTTGTTTGTTTGTTTTTTTTCTGCTGATTTTCTGTAGCAGATCTGTGAGATTATGGTTATTGGATACACTTAAGATGGGTGGCCTCTTTGACAATTGTTATGACAATGTCAAATAAAATTTTTGCAATTTTGAAATTTTGTTGCAGACAAAAAGCAACAGCATCAACATACTTAATCGAAATACTGGTACTACTTAAAGTGAATTGTGAATTATTTTAAAACTCTTCACACCTTATAGGTTATGTTTTTTTTTCTTCTGCCAGTTTCCATTTCCCAGCAATCCAACCAACCAACCAGCCAACCATCCATTTCAGTTAAAGTTTATGTTCATTATTGCAGTATATTTAGTGTTGTACGTGTGTTGTTTGGATGCATTGTCCCTGCAGAGGTATAAATACACCATGTTTCAGGGTTTGTGTGTGCGTTGCAGTGTAGAGTAGAGTATAGTAGAGCATGTCATGAATATTGCGCATGGCATTACCAACTCAAGACATTATCTGAACATTTCAATCCTTTACCACCAGTCTCTTTGGCGACATATTCACACGCTAACTTTTTGTTGTTGAAAATGTTTTAGTTGTTGTTGCTGTTTTCATTTCATTCGCTCACAGATCACAGATCGAAGTCTTGACATTTTAATCGCATTTGCTTAAACTCAGTGAACAATTCCGACTGACATCGTAACTCGTAACATTAACAAAAGTGTGGTTACAAAATAAAAAATCTTTACTAGAGACAAAAAGACAGACAGACATACATATAACGAAATGACAACGATGACTCTGACAACAACTCCAACAACAACGATATTGTAAAAAAAAAAAAACGACAATGACGTCGACGACAGCAACGACGAATGTGTCGTACGTAATAAGACTAGATTTGCCGCCGCCTCATGTCTAGAAATGTTTTAAAAATGTCATTTAAGCTTACACAGTCAAAATAGGGTTTTTGTTATGGAAACTCTCCCAATGTAGCGGGGGAAAACATTTAAAGTTAGGTTACGTTATTTTTATTCTATTGACTAGTCTAGGAGCTAGCCATCATTTAATAGACTTGTCCATTGTTTACTATATTAACTGATCTATTAAGTAGTACTTGAACTAGTCCATTGACTTTTCTAGGGAAAAGTTTTTATACCAATAACTTTTGGACTAATTTATAGAGTTTGAGCGGCAAACTTTCCGAGGTATTATTTAATACGGAACAGCAAAGCGACTAGAAATCCAGCGGGTGTCTTCAGGATATCTAGGTTAACCGAAAAATGCCGGGTATCTCTTAATAAGATAGCGACACATTGCAGGATAACACTAATATGGGCCTCTAAACATAACAACTGTAACTGATTAAAATTGAACTATATGAAATGATCCAAATTAAATTGTTTAGCAAAACAACTTGTTTCACCTCGAGGTCAATCTGGGCTCAATATGATGGTCCTAGTCTAAGCTTTCATATAGAACAGTTAAGAACGGTGTTATCAGTAATAATGGGTCTGAAGGACCGCAATCAGGTGGACCCAAGTAAGACACTGAAGTGTCTTTTTATACCTAAAAATAAAGACTAGTCTGTTGACTATTCTATGGTCTGGTCCTTGGTGGATTAACTAGTTTATTGGGCCATCTATGGATCAGTATATTAAACTTAATCTGTTGATAATTGTTTTCAGAAGTCGACTTTCTAGTTGACTGAATATTCTATGGATTAGTTGGGGGAGTAGTCTGAGAAATAGTCTATTGAGTAGTCTATGCACTTGCCTATTGAGTGGACTATGGGCTATTAAGTAACAGATCTATGGACTAGCCTATTGAGTCGTTCATGGTCTGGTCTATGGAATAATCGATTGCCTATTCTATAAACTGGTCTCTGTATTATACAATGGACTAGTCTATTGACTATTAACTGGTGGACTAGTCTATTGACTATTCTATGAACCCGTTTTTGACTTACACTATGGACTAGTCCTTTGACTGGTCGATTGACTAGTTAATTGGGTAATTTATGGATTAGTATATTGACTACTTAGTTTCTATAAACTGGACTAGTCTATTGACTATTAACTGGTGGACTCGTCTATTGACTATTCTATGAACCAGTTTTTGACTTACACTATGGACTAGTCCTTTGACTGGTCGATTGACTAGTTCATTGGGTATTTTATGGATTAGTATATTGACTATTTAGTACGTTGATTATTGTATTGAGTAGTCTACTCACAATTCTATGGTCCAGTCTATTGACTATTCTCTGTACTAGTTTAGAGACTTATCTGTAAGCAAGTCTATTAAATTCTCTACGGACTATTAACTGATCTGTGGACTAGCCTACTGAGTAGTTCATGGACTGGTCTATTAACTTATTTAAGTACTAATCTTTGGTCCAGTCTATTGATTTATCCAATAACTAATCTAATTGTGTAGCAACTGTTCGATAAATTCCGAATTCCTTTTTTTTCAAAAGCCGAACAAATTGAAACCCTTTAAACAATCACACTCAAACAGTAGATTGAAGTCAAAAAAAAGGTACTTTTCTGTTACGCTTTTAATCTCTAAAAGCGTAGATTGTTGCAATATAATCCTGCATCTCCTAGTCAGCTCAAAACATACGCGCTTCTTAAACTCTCCCCTTGCCAAAACCACTTTTTATATCAACCTTAAATTTAGCACTCCTTCTCTTCTAGAGAAGCATGAAATGAATATTATACTAATGTGCTTTAAATTAACTTGTACTAGTATGACATTACCATCTATGTTTCTCATCTTTCTCATCATCATCAACATTTTTTTACAGCTTTCATCTACCAGCACCATCTATCTACACCGGGAGTAGTTTGGTTTCTGATTTTTTTTTGGTCTGCATTTAAATTTCATTATTACCGTTGTGGTTGTTGCTGTTGTTGACTCATTGTCAGCAGCAGTTTTGACACACGTGACATCTGCTTCAACCGTCTGACATCACTCACAAGCTCCGCTCTGCTCAGCGTAGTTCAGTTCAGGTCTCCAAGATGTTGATAGCTTATTTAAAATATTTCTCATATCCCAGCCCCTTCCCAGCCAAGGGGATACTTGTCGTAATATTCCAAATAATATAAGAAAAAAAATTCGCCAGCTTGTCATATTAAACAAAGAACCTAAACGTACTATGATGCGTTCACATTCGCATTAGCGTTTTCATTTAATACACATTTTTACGTACATTTGTCGTTTTTGTCGTCGTGATCGCCAATTTACAATCGCATTCATAAATGTGTGTGAAATTTACCATAAAGTGGCTTCACTTCTCAGCAAAGCTCAATCAGTCAAGTCGTTCTGTCTTGTCTGTCTCTTTGCCGTGTTGACAAAAAGTTTATTTTAGTTTATAATTTTTTCGTTTTTAGTTTGTTCGTATGTATGTACGATGTTGCATTTGTAGCGTCTTATTGCAACTTTGCGTTGTGTTTTGTTGGTTTGTTTCTTTCCAGGCGACTTAATTTAAGAGATCGTGATAAGAGTTAGAAGCCGCTTGATTTATTTCTATACAATGTTTGTGTGTGTGTGTGAGTGTGCTGTTTTCGAAATTTGGATTTTTTTATTTCTTTTGTCATTTAGAGAGTTTTTTGTTCTGTTATTATTTGGGATTTTATGCAGAGAAAGAAAAGGTTGTGGTTATTTCTAGATCAAATCATATGTTCGATGCCGATTTAAGTTAGATTCTTCTACTTACCATTCACAGATCGAATCTTCATATAATATATTTCAGCTTTACTTTTAGAGAAGAGCGTCTCTTTCTAAGCAAGCTAAAGATCGGTTCGCAAATAGAAGAACACATTTTCTAGATCCCATCATACTGTTAAGAGACCATGAGGTCTCCAATCCTGTACTTATTGTTCTGGTATGTGTTTCTGCTGTAATCGTGAGAATCAATACTTCCGAAAGGAAAGATATCGTAGATCAGTTGCAGAAGATTAAAAGCTTTTTGAGAAAGCTTTTTGATTTCGATAGTTTAGGAAACTCTTTCAGTTTAAGATGTCAAGTCAAAATAGAGATCTGAACTAATCTTATGGAATTGAGTTCTTTCTAGTTTAAAAAGCATTCAGAGATTTTAGAATAAGAAAGTTCCACTGTTTTTGAAAAATCTCTGAGTAGATTTCAACTTAATGATTCGTGAACCTCAGTATCAAAATCGAAAAAGGCTCTTGACTTTATCTTTCTGGCGATAAAGAGGGTAACCAAGCAACCGTCATTATCCAGTTGGTAAAAGTAGTTGTCGTTCATATCCTAATACAAAACTGAAATTAATTCTCTCTTAATTTAACAATTGTGTTTTTATTCTGAGAGAGAATGACCCTGTTAATAAGACAAGTCAAAGTGAAGATCTGAACTAATCTTACGGAATTGTGTTCTTTCTAGTTTAAAAAGCACTCTGAAATTATGGAATAAGAAAGCTCCAGTGTTTTTGTAAAAAGTCTGAGTAGAGATCAACTTAATGATTCGTGAACCTCAGTATGAAAATCAAAAAATGCTTTCGGATTTATCTTTCTGACGATAAAGGGGGTAACCAAGCAACCCTTATTATCCAGTTGGTAAAGGCAGTGGTCGTTCTTGTCCTAAAACAGAACTGAGTTTAATTCTCTCTTAATTTAACAATTGTGTTTTACTTTTGGGAGAGAATGACCCTATAGACAGATTTTTTGTAGTAATAGAAAAGCTCAGCATCTTTCTTCTCAGAGAAGATACTTAATAGTCTAGATCAAGATCAGTTGGGATTACAAAAAAGTGGATTCGGAAGATCAGCTTAATCCAAGGTACTTTTGATTAAGCTGTGAGAGATCTTTACATAATCTAAATGGGGATAGGTATTGATTGCATTCTTTGATATTTCAATCCTGTTAAATTCACATGTTCTAAAGCTTCCACTATAAGAGATCGCTGAATGACTCTCATGATCTTTATTAAGAGAATTTTCTCACAATTAAATAAGAGGCATCCTACGTAATTTTTTACCATGCAGAATCATCAAGGGATCGTGAATATCCTCGTTGATGTGAGCTTTTATCGAAACTTTAATATCGAATGATTCAATCGCATAAATTAGTTATGGTTCGTAGTGAAGAATGAAAAAAGATTGGACTCATTAGAGTGCAAAGTGACGGCAACAAGTAGAATCTTCATGGCAGGAATCTCTCTGCAATAAAGCTTTCGGGTTAAACTTCATATTCCATTGTATAACTTTTTCGACTGTTGCAAAATTGGGATCTATTTATAGTCTAAAGTACTTCTATGGAAAAGAGTTTTGTAAGGTAAAGGGTGGATTGGACAGTTCTCTTTTTTAAAAGGATGTGAGTACTTTGTTCATGTTAAGTATTAAAGAGAAACCTCTCATCAAAATTGAGAGCTTTTTTTCAGCAGAATCATCAATCTGACACTCCAGTACTATCAGAACTTTTCTTTATTTATTAATCAAGGCCTCGTTGAACTGAACACTTATCAAATCTTTAATGTCAAAAAGTTCAATCGAAAATTGCAAAATTGGTGTCAGTTTAAATGAAAGTACTTCTGTGGAAAAGAGAGAGGATTGGATAGTTCCCCCTTTTAAAAGGATGTGAGTCCATAGTTCATGTTAAGTATTAAAGAGAAACCTCTCATCAGGACAGCAGCAAAATTGAGAGCAAAGAGTTTCTCCGTAAAAAAGATCTCTTTTCCAAAGATTTGAGTCTTTAGTTTAAGAGAAGTATGGGCATCAAGAAGACTTGTACGCAATAACAAATTCATAGAGAAAATTTTCTAAAGTTGAAAGTTTTTGTCTGAATAAAAACTTTTAATTCATTATGCAGAAGATAGATTGACCAGATTATTCCAAAGTAAAGGTAGAGAGAATTTAGAAGTTCTAAGAAGCTTTTTTAATTCTCCTATTTATTCTCCGTGTACTACCGTAACGTTCCAACAAACAAACATTCAGAAGACTAGGAAATTTTTTGGTTTTTCAGATGCAATCTTTGTCGCATTTTTGGTGAATTAAGTGCAGAATGACCCCTTTTATCCAACATTGTCATCAACACTTCGTAAATAATTGCCGCTAAAAACAAGGTATTTTACCACCTCACAAAGCAACAAAAAAAAAAAACGTATGAACGGTGGCGAGGTGGCATGAGAAGTGCAGCCACAGCGCACATCCAGATATTCTTCACACTTATAATTTACGAGGATTTTCTAGAATGGTTTTTTGCTGTTGTTGTTGTAGTTGTCGTGAGTATGTGAGAGTGTTTAAGGGTATCGCAAAATGAATCTTCGACTTTATGTTGTATGAGAAACAGTGAATGAAATACTTTTAAGAAGATTAGACTTTACAACTGTGGCACACACAGCTCAAATAAGAAATAAGCTTAGGCAGTCAGTCAGCCAGCCAGCCAGGCAGCAGATAGCGGTAGGAATTCATACATATTTGCAGGTACGATTGTTTTGTGTTTATTTGCTGCAGAAAAACCAAAGTAGACAAGATAATTTCATTTAAATTATGTTTAAATTATAAATTCATTTTCAGCAACTATGAACACAAAAGCAACAAACTACGTCAACTGGCTAGTTTAGACGTTCAGCAAACTTTATCTCTATTTTAGAACAATGTTAAAGTGTATGGACTATATACATAGGAACCAGTAAAAAAAACCTTCATACTTGATCGTAGAATAAATGTTGCTCAAACTGAAAAAAAAACTTATCAAATGCTCAGATCACTTAGTGATCATTTAACCAACATTTGTGTAAAGTCAAAAGGAGTTACAATTTCAACAGAAAACTAACCAACCGACTCAAGAAGACAACAGCGGACATGGCATTGGACAGAAAGAGAGCGAAAAAAGCAAAAGAAATCAAATGGATAACGATACTTTGACTTTATTTTATTGCAAGTGCTCTAGAATTAAATTTATTTTGTAGAATTGTTTCAACAAATAAAACAACCCAACTGAAACAAAAACCAACGTGTACCGAAGAAGAAGAAGACGAAGAAAAAAAAGGAAACAAACTTTACGACCAAAAAGCATTATCTCATCTTTATCGGTATTTCATACAATTTGCCAACAACAGTATAATTGAAAACCGAATTTATATCCAAACATATCATACATGTAGCAGAGAACTAACATGGAAAAAATACAATAGGGTGGCTCCCTTGGAGAAGTATACTGAAGTTCTCGCCGAAAATGAAAGCTTGGGTTCGACCAAAAACAGTCCTTTTAATCCAGCACCTCAACTATTAATGTCGGGACAAATAAATTTGATCTTGTGGCCCCACCCTAATGTACATAAATATATAAAGAATCTTGTGAAGATGATGATGTTGAATGGTTGGTTGGTTGGTTGGTGGTGGCGTTGCTACGCCTGAATATTCGTAGTGTTTAGTAGATGTCAGCTATAAAATAAGTAAGTCAGAGAGCAGCATGCGCGCATGTTTGGAATTCGCTAGAGATAAGAGTCGACAAATTGCTATCTTAACTGCTTTTAACGCGTCTAAAGAATGGTCATAACGAGTCCAAAAACGAAATAAAATGCAAACAAACAAACAAACGTCTGGCTGAAGGAATAAGTAGAGGGAATGTATGAATGCAACATCCATGATTTTATTATATCACACAATGATTTAGGAGAGACTTAATCAACCACCCGTACTTAGAATTTTGTCATTTATATAAGAGAAGAAGGATGAAAGCTGGAATAGTTGAGAATTTGCTGGTTCGGGCAAAAATGTATACTTCTGTTAGACGAAGGACGTATTGGACTGTAAGAGAGTTCTAAGCGAATACTCTTCCAGTGGTAAGCAATCGGCTTTAATCGGCAAGGAAGTAGCGAATATTCATACTATAAAGAGAAAGGAACGAGGGCGCAATGTCCGAGATAAGCCACCTGAACGGTGGAAAATCTAATCCTACGTTCAGAAAACTGATTATCTGAACATTAGAGGATCATTCCTTCAATATATCGCTTCCTGCAATCATGAAATGAAACAAATTACAGGCTTGATATAGGCATAAGAGTATTTTTTTTGGATCTGATGTAAAATACAACCTGCTTTCAACCTAAACGAACATAAATGGGTGCTAATTAGGGTTCTATAAATCGACTTTCGAATAATCGAACAATCGACTTTTTGTCGAAAAGTTGATGTCGACTATTTTGTTCCAAAAAAGTCGATAACTCGACTATCGTCTGTGAAAAAAGTTGAAAAGTCGACTTTGTTAATAAAAGTCGAAAAGTCGAAAAAAGTCGAATAAAGTCGAAAAAAGTCAAAAACTCGAAAATTGTAAAAAAAGTCAAAAATAGTCGAAAATTTTAAAAAAGTGGAAAAAAGCTAAAAACTCTAAAAATGTCGGCAAAACTCGAAAAAAGTCAAAAAATAGTCGAGAAAAAGTCGAAAATAGTCAAAAAGTGAAAAAATCGATAAGTCGGAAAAAGTCGGAAAAAGTCGAAAAGTCGACTATTTATAAAATATTTATAGTCGAAAAGTCTAAAAGTCGACTTTTAACTAAATGAAAAAAGTCGACTTTTCGTTTCAACTATAGAACCCTAGTGCTAATAATATAATTGACTATTTTTGAAAGGATAAGTTTTTCTTGGAATTAGTGCGGAATGTATTCCTTTCTCCTGTGATTTGAGTGCCATAGTATTGCCAAGGCATCGGCGTCAACCAGAATCCTTATATAAGGATTGTTCGACTACAACTATAGTTATTCTTTAGAGAAATGCATTTAGTAAATGGGGTAGTAAATGGATTTGCGCTATCATATCGGAAATGGGAGGGTTTGCTATTATCATGGATTACACAGGTCGACAATCCAGAGACTAAAATAAACTTTTCTAAAGGATGTTGCCGTGCTGAATCGGATTCTGATTCAGTTTTAACATAAAATCTGTGGAAGAAAACTAGAACTGTGTTTTTGGCACCTTCTTGGAGTCTTCTTGACGACAATATTTTGCACGAACTATGGCATTGAAATATTTTCGCAGTCACTCGAATGGGGTTTCAATATTTCAGACTCGATTAGTTTTCAGTCCATTTTAAAGCCTCGCAGTGATCTTTCGAATTCTCAAAAGCATATTGTGAGAACGCCATTAAAAATTGATCTCGATTTGAGGTCTGTTATTAAATCAGCAATACTAGCTTAAACAATATCGTTTCTCAGCTATTGGAAGGCAAGGACCAGCTAATACCTATATTGTGGGCGACGAATGGATAATTAATGATAGATCATTGAATTTCAGATGATCAAATAAATATAGTCAACCTATAAGGACTTATGAAATGGATAAAAGATCATGATGTTTCAGATAAGTTAAGAAAATATTACAAAGTCCCGATCTCATAGTAAAGATCGAGTTTTTTGCAAAATAAATTAGATAGCTGATTTAATTTTTTAGACTTATAGGTCACTCTGAGCAATGTTATTCTGAAGAGAAGGAGAGACTCATGTTAGTGACATAAATTTTGGAAGATCGTATATTAAATTTTTTCTTGTTTTTTCTAATAGATTACTACTACAGCATCATCCCTTCACATCGCAAAGAACTGAAAATATAAGTCCTACTACTTTATGAAATTCCTGTAAAACAAAATGCTTGCACAAACAAAAACATGCATGCGCAGACATAGAAACATATTGCATTTACTCCTTACCTTCTTTCTAATAATATGTAAATTATCAAGACAAACACCACATGAGCCTGAAAAAAAAAATCTAGAAAAAAGAGCCACCTCCTCTGCATTTTGTTGTAAAGTTGTTCCCATTTATTTTCAAACAAAAAGCGTAACTTTATCATTCAACGCGTACTCTATATAAACTCTCAAACATACATACATATGTACATGTTAACGTTTTAAAGCGTATTCCTAAGATAATGATCATCATTTTTTCGAACCCATTTATCAGCCCTACTTTGACGGCGAAAAAAAAGAGAGAAAAAAACCAAACACCATGAGAAGGACAATTGATATTAAGATGCCATGCTGTGCTTTTGGACAGAGCTGAGCTAAGCACCCAAGAGTTAAACTTCTAGAATCAAGGCATTTGGTAGAATGCAATGAAAATAAACATTTGGCTAGATTCTAAGATAGATTGAACAAAGAATTGAAATAAATAATGTAGATTGAATTGGGCGTTGATTTGTCAACATGACACACATTTCTGTTTTACAATTTGTTTCCTTTAAAATGCAAACATTTCAGTTAAATACCCGCGCACAATAGAGTACCCCAAGACGTTCTTTTTATTTAGTTTTTTTTCGTCTACATTTGCTGTTAAACGTATGTAACTTTTTGTTGGAACTTGTGGCAAAAAGAAAGAAAAAAATGTAGTATTTTAACAATCACCAATTTTTTTTGTTCTTCTACCAGTATGAACTCTATTGGCATCAGTTTTACACGTAACAGCATTACCATTGGCTGATTTTACACTCAAAGTTTTTGGTTGAAAAGTCTGCCAAATAGTACTTGTTTTGGTACTTTTTAGGAGGGACTTATAAGGTACCGAAATGATGAAAATGGGAATTAATAACTAACTAACTGACTGACTGACTAACTAACTAACTAACTAACTAACTACTAACTAACTACTAACTAACTAACTAACTAACTAACTAACTAACTAACTAACTCACTACTAACTAACTAACTAACTAACTAACTAACTAACTAACTAACTACTAACTAACTAACTAACTAACTAACTAACTACTAACTAACTAACTACTACTAACTAACTAACTAACTAACTAACTAACTAACTAACTAACTAACTAACTAACTAACTACTAACTAACTAACTAACTAACTAACTAACTAACTAACTAACTAACTAACTACTAACTAACTAACTAACTACTAACTAACTAACTACTACTAACACTAACTAACTAACTAACTACTAACTAACTACTACTAACTAACTAACTAACTAACTAACTAACTACTAACTAACTAACTACTAACTAACTAACTACTAACTAACTAACTAACTACTAACTAACTAACTAACTAACTAACTAACTAAACTAACTAACTACCTAACTAACTAACTACTAACTAACTACTAACTAACTAACTAACTACTAACTAACTAACTAACTAACTAACTAACTAACTAACTAACTACTACTAACTAACTAACTAACTAACTACTACTACTAACTAACTAACTAACTAACTACTAACTAACTAACTAACTAACTAACTAACTACTAACTAACTACTAACTAACTACTAACTAACTAACTACTAACTAACTAACTAACTAAAACTAACTACTACTAACTAACTACTAACTAACTAACTAACTACTAACTAACTAACTAACTACTAACTAACTAACTAACTAACTAACTACTACTAACTAACTAACTAACTAACTAACTAACTAACTAACTAACTAACTAACTAACTAACTAACTAACTAACTACTAACTAACTAACTAACTAACTAACTAACTACTAACTAACTAACTAACTAACTAACTAACTAACTAACTAACTAACTAACTAACTAACTACTAACTACTAACTAACTAACTAACTAACTAACTAACTAACTAACACTAACTAACTAACTAACTAACTAACTA
>NW_023996819.1:0-32004 GCF_015586225.1 Lucilia sericata
ATTTATAGAAAATTTTCTATAAAGAGAAAATGTTACGAAAATTTTCTATAAAATTCGATAAATTTTCTTTTTATAAAAAAATTTCGATAAATTTTATTTTAATAGGTAATGTTCGATAAATTTTCATTTTATAGGAAATTTTCGATAAATTTTCTCTTTATAGGAAATTTTGATAAATTTTCTTTTATAGGAAATTTCGATAAATTTTCTTTTATAGGAAATTTTTGATAAATTTTTTTTTATAGGAAATTTTCGATAAATTTTCTTTTTATAGGAAATTTTCGATAAATTTTTTTTTTAGGAAATTTTCGATAAATTTCTTTTTTTAGGAAATTTTCGATAAATTTTTTTTTTAGGAAATTTTCGATAAATTTTCTTTTTATAGGAAATTTTTGATAAATTTTCTTTTTTTAGGAAATTTTCGATAAATTTCCTTTTTTTTTTAGGAAATTTTCGATAAATTTCTTTTTTTTAGGAAATTTCGATAAATTTCTTTTTTAGGAAATTTTCGATAAATTTTCTTTTTTTAGGAAATTTTCGATAAATTTTCTTTTTTTTAGGAAATTTTCGATAAATTTTCTTTTTTTTAGGAAATTTTCGATAAATTTTCTTTTTTTAGGAAATTTTCGATAAATTTTCTTTTTTTTAGGAAATTTTCGATAAATTTTCTTTTAGGAAATTTTCGAGAAATTTTCTTTTTTTAGGAAATTTTCGAGAAATTTCTTTTCTTAGGAAATTTTCGAGAAATTTTCTTTTTTTTAGCAATTTTCGAGAAATTTCTTTTTTTTTAGCAAATTTTCGAGAAATTTTCTTTTTTTTTAGCAAATTTTCGAGAAATTTTCTTTTTTTTTAGCAAATTTTCGAGAAATTTTCTTTTTTTTTAGCAAATTTTCGAGAAATTTTCTTTTTTTTTAGGAAATTTTCGAGAAATTTCTTTTTTTTAGCAAATTTTCGAGAAATTTCTTTTTTTTTAGCAAATTTTCGAGAAATTTTCTTTTTTTAGCAATTTTCGAGAAATTTTCTTTTTTTAGCAAATTTTCGATAATTTTTTTTTTAGGAATTTTCGATAAATTTTCTTTTTTTTAGGAAATTTTCGATAAATTTTCTTTTTTTTAGGAAATTTTCGATAAATTTTCTTTTTTTAGGAAATTTTCGATTAATTATCTTTTTTTAGGGAATTTTCGATAAATTATCTTTTTTTAGGAAATTTTCGATAAATTTTCCTTCATAGGAAATTTCGATAAATTTTCTTTTCATAGGAAATTTCGATAAATTTCTTTTCATAGGAAATTTCGATAAATTTCTTTTTATAGGAAATTTTCGAAAAATTTTCTTTTTTTAGGAAATTTTCGAAAAATTTTCTTTTATAGGAAATTTTCGATAAATTTTCTTTTTATAGGAAATTTTCGATAAATTTTCTTTTTATAGGAAATTTTCATTAATTTTCTTTTTTATAGGTAATTTTCGATAAATTTTCTTTTTATAGGTAATTTTCGATAAATTTCTTTTATAGGTAATTTTCGATAAATTTTCTTTTTATAGGCAATTTTCGACAAAATTTTCATTATATAGAAAATTTCGACAAAATGTTCATTTTATAGAAAATTTTCGACAAAATTTTCTTTTATAGGAAATTTTTGATAAATTTTCTTTTTATAGAAAATTTTAAATAAATATTCTGTTATAGAAAATTTAAAAAATTCTTTTTTAGAAAATTTGGTATGAATTTTCTTTAATAGAAAATTTAAAATAATTAAAATATATTATTAAAAATGTTTAATAAATTTTTTTTAACACAAAATTTTAATAACTTTTCTTTTATTGAAAATTTTCGAAGTAGATTTCCTTATTTTTGAAAATTTTCATTAAAATTCTTTGCTTTTTTTCATAGAACAAAGTTTTCTTTCATTGCTCTGCACTAATATTCTCATATCGTACACGGCAGTTTTTAGTTCATGTGCATTGTAGCGCAAACTCTTGTTTAAATCCAACGTATGAGTTTAGAAAATGTTTTTGTTACTTTCTTTTTTTTTGCATATTCTCTCTATATGAATTGTATATTGAAAGTTTAGTTGGGGTTTCTTTTGTTTAGGAATTTTTTCATTCTTTTTTCTTTGTGTTTGTTCCCCATTTTTTTAAAATATTTTCTTGTTATTTCGCATTCCTTTCAATTTGTTCAGTGCCGAAGGCAGGGTTGCCATTGCCTTCAAGGATAATTGGGTGTTCGCCTTCAATACTGCCGCTAGGAGAATCTGAAAATGAAATGGGATTTGTCCTTTAAATCTATATACTTACACAATAAATGATATTTGTAAACATGACCAAAAAATAAAAACTATTTTCTATATTTTGGCAACTCTTAAATTTAAGTTTGAAATATTCATTTGTTTAGTGGTTGAGTATTGCATTTGATAATAAAGTTTTCTAAAAGGCATGTTAGTTAAATCGTTATTATTCTTTTTCTAAAGTTTTTTTTTCATTTTCTAAAAACTTCCTTAGAAAACTTAACTCCTATATTGCTAAAAGTAACGCACTTAAATGGTATAATATAACCTTAGAAATATTCAAAGACGAACTCGAAATTCAGTACTCAAATTATAAAAATTAGTAATAAACTAGACTAAACTATGTATTTAGGTTAGTCTAGTATTTGAATTAGTCAGTGGATCAATATCTCGATTACCCTATTATAGAGCGGAACTAGAACTGAACTAGAACTGAACTAGAACTGAACTAGAACTGAACTAGAACTGAACTAGAACTGAACTAGAACTGAACTAACTGAACTAGAACTGAACTAGAACTGAACTAGAACTGAACTAGAACTGAACTAGAACTGAACTAGAAACTGAACTAGAACTGAACTAGAACTGAACTAGAACTGAACTAGAAGAACTAGAACTAGAAACTGAACTAGAAATGAACTAGAACTGAACTAGAAACTGAACTAGAACTGAACTAGAACTGAACTAGAACTGAACTAGAACTGAACTAGAACTGAACTAGAACTGAACTAGAACTGAACTAGAACTGAACTAGAACTGAAAGAAACTGAACTAGAACTGAACTAGAACTGAACTAGAACTGAACTAGAACTGAACTAGAACTGAACTAGAACTGAACTAGAACTGAACTAGAACTGAACTAGAACTGAACTAGAACTGAACTAGAAAACTGAACTAGAACTGAACTGAACTGAACGAACTAGAACTGAACGGAACTAGAACTAGAACTGAAACTGAACTAGAACTAGAACTGAACGAACTGAACTGAACTGAACTAGAACTGAACTAGAACTGAACTAGAACTGAACTAGAACTGAACTAGAACGAACTGAAACTAGAACTAGAACTGAACTAGAACTGAACTAGAACTGAACTAGAACTGAACTAGAACTGAACTAGAACTGAACTAGAACTGAACTAGAACTGAACTAGAACTGAACTAGAACTGAACTAGAACTGAACTAGAACTGAACTAGAACTGAACTAGAACTGAACTAGAACTGAACTAGAAATGAACTAGAACTGAAACTAGAACTGAACTAGAACTGAACTAGAAACTGAACTAGAACTGAACTAGAACTGAACTAGAACTGAACTAGAACTGAACTAGAAACTGAACTAGAACTGAACTAGAACTGAACTAGAAACTGAACTAGAACTGAACTAGAACTGAACTAGAATGAACTGAACTAGAACTGACTGAACTAGAACTGAACTAGAACTGAACTGAACTAGAACTGAACTAGAACTGAACTAGAACTGACTAGAACTGAACTAGAACTGAACTAGAACTGAACTAGAACTGAACTAGAACTGAACTAGAACTGAACTAGAACTGAACTAGAACTGAACTAGAACTGAACTAGAACTGAACTAGAACTGAACTAGAACTGAACTAGAACTGAACTAGAACTGAACTAGAACTGAACTAGAACTGAACTAGAACTGAACTAGAACTGAACTAGAACTGAACTAGAACTGAACTAGAACTGAACTAGCTGAACTAGAACTGAACTAGAACTGAAACTAGAACTGAACTAGAACTGAACTAGAACTGAACTAGAATGAACTAGAACTGAACTAGAACTGAACTAGAACTGAACTAGAACTGAACTAGAACTGAACTAGAACTGAACTAGAACTGAACTAGAACTGAACTAGAACTGAACTAGAACTGAACTAGAACTGAACTAGAACTGAACTAGAACTGAACTAGAACTGAACTAGAACTGAACTAGAACTGAACTAGAACTGAACTAGAACTGAACTAGAACTGAACTAGAACTGAACTAGAACTGAACTAGAACTGAACTAGAACTGAACTAGAACTGAACTAGAACTGAACTAGAAACTGAAACTAGAACTGAACTAGAACTGAACTAGAATGAACTAGAACTGAACTAGAACTGAACTAGAACTGAACTAGAACTGAACTAGAACTGAAAGAACTGAACTAGAACTGAACTAGAACTGAACTAGAACTGAACTAGAACTGAACTAGAACTGAACTAGAACTGAACTAGAACTGAACTAGAACTGAACTAGAACTGAACTAGAACTGAACTAGAACTGAACTAGAACTGAACTAGAACTGAACTAGAACTGAACTAGAACTGAACTAGAACTGAACTAGAACTGAACTAGACGAACTAGAACTGAACTAGAACTGAACTAGAACTGAACTAGAACTGAACTAGAACTGAACTAGAACTGAACTAGAAAACTGAACTAGAACTGAACTAGAACTGAACTAGAACTGAACAGAACAACAACAAACTGAACTAGAACTGAACTAGAACTGAACTAGAACTGAATTAGAATAACTTTCTATATTTTTTATCCAGTGACACGATTTTTTTAACATCAAGAAAATATGAAATTTTTATGTTACAAATTATTTGAAATATTTAGAACACCAAAAATCTTTAGGAGATCTAATTTACATTTCCATGTACATTATTTAATTTATAAACATACACATAAACTACATATTTAAATAAGATTAAGTATACATGTGGTCCTGTGGTATGTTTGTGTATGGAGATAAAAAGGAATTTGTTTAAATTCCAATAAAGCTAAAATAACCAATTAAATGTTTTTTTTAAAGAAAACATTTTATTTGAGTTAATAGAAATTCATTTAAGAATACAAACAAAATACATTTTAGTAATAAAAAAAAACTATAATAAGTTTTAAATCAATTAGAATGGTTTCAGATTTTTAAGTCTTCAATCTATAGGAAATTTTATTATTATTTTTAACAAAATATTCTTAATGTAAAATTGGCTAAAGACAAACCTCCGTATTAATAATGATATTAATTGTTTATTTAAGGTTTATTACGCACATTTTCCATACAAAATTCCTGCTATAAACCATCAACAACTTTATAAAGCATTTATGCATATGGGGGTAAGTACCTTGTCTCCTTCATATCAATCATATTCATAATTTATATTTTTGACATTTTCAAAGTGTCTAAAATAAAATTACGTTTCATCACCTGACATCGTCATAGAGTAATTAGAGTTATAAATTTATTACTATTTTATTCAGCGCTCAAAGTCGTTGGCATTACGTCAATGTCATCCTTGGGCATTTTCGGTTGAAATAGTTTATTTTGCGTAGCTGTTAATATTGTGACTGCCATTTCAAAAAGGATATTAGTAAGAGCAGGAATATTTTTATTACAGTGTTTTTTCATTCTGCAATTTTAATAAACTAAACTGCCAAAGAAAAACAGATGCATTTATAAGCAGGCTTTGGGCATTTGCTTGTCATGGCAGTGTTTAGAGTTAAAAATTCCTAAGTGATCGTGGTAGGCTTATTTTTTAGTTGAATGTGGATGTAGTTATTTTATTTCATATATGATCACCTTGTTGACATTTTATATTTTTTGAGCAAAGCTGTAGTTTTTCGAAATTTTTCTTACATGTCAATGACGATCATAGAATGATCAATGATGAATGTGTCTGTCCAACAAGATCCTTCATCGGCTAGAATAGAGATGTACATAATAGTATAGTCTATACTAAAGATAAGTCTAGGCTATAGACTAGACTATAGACGAGACTATAGACTAGACTATAGACTAGACTATAGACTAGACTATAGACTAGACTATAGACTAGACTATAGACTAGACTATAGACTAGACTATAGACAAGACTATATACTAGACTATAGACTAGACCATAGACTAGACTAGACTAGACTATAGACTAGACTATAGAATAGACTATAGACTAGACTATAGACCAGACTATAGACTAGACTATAGACTAGACTATAGACTAGACTATAGACTAGACTATAGACTAGACTATAGACTAGACTATAGACTAGACTATAGACTAGACTATAGACTAGACTATAGACTAGACTATAGACTAAACTATAGACTAGACTATAGACTAGACTATAGACTAAACTATAGACTAGACTATAGACTAGACTATAGACTAGACTATAGACTAGACTATAGACTAGACTATAGACTAGACTATAGACTAGACTATAGACTAGACTATAGACTAGACTATAGACTAGACTATAGACTAGACTATAGACTAGACTATAGACTAGACTATAGCTAGACTATAGACTGACTATAGACTAGACTATAGACTAGACTATAGACTAGACTATAGACTAGACTATAGACTAGACTATGACTAGACTATAGACTAGACTATAGACTAGACTATAGACTAGACTATAGACTAGACTATAGACTAGACTATAGACTAGACTATAGACTAGACTATAGACTAGACTATAGACTAGACTATAGACTAGACCTATAGACTAGACTATAGACTAGACTATAGACTAGACTATAGACTAGACTATAGACTAGACTATAGACTAGACTATAGACTAGACTATAGACTAGACTATAGACTAGACTATAGACTAGACTATAGACTAGACTATAGACTAGACTATAGACTAGACTATAGACGACTATAGACTAGACTATAGACTAGACTATAGACTAGACTATAGACTAGACTATAGACTAGACTATAGACTAGACTATAGCTAGACTAGACTATAGACTAGACTATAGACTAGACTATAGACTAGACTATAGACTAGACTATAGACTAGACTATAGACTAGACTATACTAGACTATAGACTAGACTATAGACTAGACTAGACTATAGACTAGACTATAGACTAGACTATAGACTAGACTAAGACTAGACTATAGACTAGACTATAGACTACTATAGACTAGACTATAGACTAGACTATAGACTAGACTATAGACTAGACTATAGACTACTATAGACTAGACTATAGACTAGACTATAGACTAGACTATAGACTAGACTATAGACTAGACTATAGACTAGACTATAGACTAGACTATAGACTAGACTATAGACTAGACTATAGACTAGACTATAGACTAGACTATAGACTAGACTATAGACTAGACTATAGACTAGACTATAGACTAGACTATAGACTAACTATAGACTAGACTATAGACTAGACTATAGACTAGACTATAGACTAGACTATAGACTAGACTATAGACTAGACTATACCGAAGTTTGGACTATAGACTAGCATGTGTACTATATTCTGTAGCCTGTACTAGAGATTATGATTAACTTTAGACTATATATAGTACGAACTACTATAGATGGATAAACCTAAGCCGATTTCCATGCACAACATAGTATTCCATACTTTCGTCTAATCCAACATGTTTATTCTCCATAAATCAAAGATGTTACAAAATTCTACTTTAACTATCGCTACATAAAAATTCTATTATATTACATCTGCATCAATAAAATTCTACTTAAAACAAAAAACACATTACAATAAAATGCTATCGGCCAAATGATGAATACTTAATAAATAATTTAAAAATTAAATTTTACGACTACAACAAGTACGTGAACATGTGAATGGTGGAAAAGATAATTACAAATTATTGCAACATCATCATTGTCATCATCATCAACAAGAACAGCAATAACGTGTTGCATTCAACAATATTTTCAAGTTGTGTGACCAGTGACAGTTAAAATAAAACCAAATGTCTGAAGGCGTTTTCGCAGATATTCCCAAATTATTAAATGATCATATAAGTCGTATGCAAAACACATTGATAAAATAATTATTATTACTTTTTTTTTTGCGAAACTTTCGTTGCAATGAAACTGAAATGCATTTAATGTTGTAATTTAAATTGTTCATGTTTACAGCTAAAATAAGTTAAATATACTACAAGAGTATATTAAATATGCAAATGACAAGGTATGTTGTTTTTCGTAGTTGCTAAAGGCATTTCGCTGTAGGGTTATTTTAAGGCAGTGAAAGGATAGTGTTGTTTGGCTTTGCTTTTTGGCAAAGCAGGTGATGTAATTGAAGATAATAATAGGATTAGCAAAATGTCAAAATTTTAAATGAGTTATGTTGAATAAGCAACATGTAGGATGATGTTAACAATGTAAGCCGATTGGTTTTTTTTACAAGGCAGATATTTACGATATAGCGCGCTATTCTTTAATGTAGCTAAAGCTGCACTTTTATTCAAAATTCTTCATATTACTTTATTAGAACTGGATTTATAAAATTGGTTGTAATTCAAAGAATAACGTTTCAATGAAGAAAATCTGTTTTTAGTCCAAGAAAGTATATATATTATAGATCCTTATTAGATTCTACAACAATCTAGCCATGTTAGTTCGTCTGTCGGTGTATCTTTCGGTTGAAACCAAGATAGTGCCCGAAAGGAAAGAGCTAGTAATATCGGACGATTCTTTCACCTAAGTAGCTCCCATACATATGGTCCACCGAAATATAGTTTAAGAAATCAGAACTGGATTAAAAATACGAACCAAACTGTTTGCACCAAATTTTACGACGATCGATCCATAATTGCCCTAATCATCGTAACGCTCATTACTGACTTAAAAATACGGGTACAGCGGTGAAATTCGATATAAACAAGGTTTATAGGAAGTAAAATATTCCCACCGAATTTCATATGTTCGATAACCGAACATATACATATGTTCGATAACCGAACATATGTATAATTACGGAGTAAAGGGGTATTAGAAGTTGCTCTGTTACAGACAACTATTCTATAGAAAAAGTTGCTCTGTTACAGACAACTTTTCTATAGAAAAAGTTGCTCTGCTACAGACAACTTTTCTATAGAAAAAGTTGCTCTGTTACAGACAACTTTTCTATAGAAAAAGTTGCTCTGTTACAGACAACTTTTCTATAGAAAAAGTTGCTCTGTTACAGACAACTTTTCTATAGAAAAAGTTGCTCTGTTACAGAAAACTTTTCTATAGAAAAAGTTGCTCTGTTACAGAAAACTTTTCTATAGAAAAAGTTGCTCTGTTACAGACAACTTTTCTATAGAAAAAGTTGCTCTGTTACAGACAACTTTTCTATAGAAAAAGTTGCTCTGTTACAGACTACTTTTCTATAGAAAAAGTTGTTCTGTTACAGACAACTTTTCTATAGAAAAAGTTTCTCTGTTACAGACAACTTTTCTATAGAAAAAGTTGCTCTGTTACAGACAACTTTTCTATAGAAAAGTTGCTCTGTTACAGACAACTTTTCTATAGAAAAAGTTGCTCTGTTACAGACAACTTTTCTATAGAAAAAGTTGCTCTGTTACAGACAACTTTTCTATAGAAAAAGTTGCTCTGTTACAGACAACTTTTCTATAGAAAAAGTTGCTCTGTTACAGACAACTTTTCTATAGAAAAAGTTGCTCTGTTACAGAAAACTTTTCTATAGAAAAAGTTGCTCTGTTACAGACAACTTTTCTATAGAAAAAGTTGCTCTGTTACAGACAATTTTTCTATAGAAAAAGTTGCTCTGTTACAGACAACTTTTCTATAGAAAAAGTTGCTCTGTTACAGACAACTTTTCTATAGAAAAAGTTGCTCTATTACAGACAACTTTTCTATAGAAAAAGTTGCTCTATTACAGACAACTTTTCTATAGAAAAAGTTGCTCTATTACAGACAACTTTTCTATAGAAAAAGTTGCTCTATTACAGACAACTTTTCTATAGAAAAAGTTGCTCTATTACAGACAACTTTTCTATAGAAAATGTTGCTCTATTACAGACAACTTTTCTATAGAAAAAGTTGCTCTATTTCAGACAATTTTTCTATAGAAAAAGTTGCTCTACTTCAGACAAATTTTCTATAGAAAAAGTTGCTCTGTTTCAAATAACTTTTCTATAGAAAAAGTTGCTCTGTTAAAGACAACTTTTCTATAGATAAGGATACATTTGATAATAATTCTATAGTCACAACAGAAAGCGGTACTGGTAGCATTTCTTTTTCCCGGAATTGCAATAACAACAAGATGGGGAATATTCATCAAGGTAACGTGACCCCAGCAAACGGCTTTCACACAAAATTACTATGTTTGCCTTAAAATGAAATTTTAATAGAAAATGTCAATGCTTACTAGTAAGTACTTACATATAAAGTTTTTGTAAGTCATTACTACAGTCCTTCTAAGTAATGCAGACGACCATTAAAAGTAAGTTTTTGGGTAAGTACAATCCCTTACCATTCCACCGAAAACATGGTAATGATGCCACAACTTAATTTTCAACGACTAGTACATAATGTCTGCATTACTTAGAAGGAGTCTAGTAATACTTACGAGAAATTCAAAATCAGAAAAATAAAGTAGATATGAAGAAGATAATGACAATGAGTTTTATTATTTAGGCTCATAAAACCGATTTTATTGAACGCACATAATTTCTTCATTATATTTTAACAATCGTCAGAGAATTTCTATTACGCCTCTTGGAATCGACAATCTTGCCGAATGAATTAAAAGTCAAATATTTACGTTTATTCACATAAAAATCACAATAAGTAGAAAATTCCAATTCGGGTACATAGGGCGGTATGTAATAATCATTTATGGTAAAATTTCTAATAAAATAATACACATTCTGAAAGTTAACAAAAAAGCCACTTGTATTTTAATATTCGGAATTTTGTCCTATTACTATGTCTTACCTTTTTCAAAGGACATTCGAGTGGTAAATTACTGGTTCGCAATATTTCCAGGGAAATCATTTTCAAGAGAAAATGTTTATGTGCCGCACTCAAAGCTTCACAAATATCTATATTCATATTCAAATAGGTTTCGTATAGAGTTGGGCCACGTTTTATTTTCACCTGAAAATTAGCCATTATATTGTAGAGATCACGTTTGAATTTAAATCCTGTATTCATGGTTAAAAATCCTTTGGAATTTTTTACCAAAGTACAATTGTAATCCGTTACGATTTCAACATGTGGTTGGGGACACTCTAAATGTGTATAGATGGCGTACTGTTTTAATTATTATTTTTTTAATTAAAATAATAACATTCGTAATGCATTATTAAAATAATGTTATTCATTATATTTTACCTTTTTAGCGGTTAATAGCGGTAAACAAATTAAGCAAATTAAGAAATTTATATAATTTGTCATTTTAAGCGCTGTTGTTGCTTCTTCTAAATGTGACTTCATTTTGAAAATTTGCTATAAATTTGTTTAAATTAATTTGAATAATTAAACATTTTATCAAAATGTTTATAATTTCATTTTAATTATGAAATAAAACTCCAGCAAAAACTTTAGTAATGATTTTTAATTGTAACCACTCGCCTATTAACATAGGTAATTGACTAATTGGTAATAACTTGTACCTACTCAAGAACTTACTTTTCAATGACTAGTACATACCGTCTGCATGACTTAGAAGGAGTCTAGTAATGACTTACAAACAACTATATACACACATACGCAAGTACTTTCTTTTTTGCCTTAATATTTTGTTTTTAAATACTTTTGAATGAAAGTTTTTGCTGGGAAACAATAAAATGATTGTATTAGTATATCTCATGTAAAGGTTAGAAAATATTTAGCTGAAATAAATACAATCCAGCTTTTGAATCAAACATCGGAAAAATTTATACTGGAATAAAAATTTAAATTGTCTTCATGACAAGACCTATGGAAATTTGTAAAATGACCACAACATTCTATTCAACGAAGTAATGTTTAAAGATTAATAATATAAAATACTTAATCTATTTTTAATTGTCTATTATAACGATTTGTTTGGAGTTATATTATAACATTAACCCTTGATTCAGCATGTCACGTAAATGTTTCAGTTTAGATAATAGTAAAGTAGATATTTTCTATAGATGAAGTAGCTCTGTTACAGACAACTTTTCTTTAGAAAAAGTTGCTCTGTTACAGATAACTTTTCTTTAGAAAAAGTTGCTCTGTTACAGACAACTTTTCTATAGAAAAGGTTGCTCTGTTACGGACAACTTTTCCATAGACAAAGTTGTTCTGTTACGGAGAACTTTTCTATAGACAAAGTTGCTCTGTTACAGACAACTTTTCTATAGAAAAATGAGGTTTGTCACCGAAAACTTTTCTATAAAAAGAGTTGCTCTATTACATACAACTTTTGTATAGAAAAAGTTGCTCTGTTACAGACAACTTTTCTATAGAAAAAAGTTGCTCTGTTACAGACAACTTTTCTATAGAAAAAAGTTGCTCTGTTACAGACAACTTTTCTATAGAAAAAAGTTGCTCTGTTACAGACAACTTTTCTATAGAAAAAAATTACTCTGTTACAGACAACTTTTCTATAGAAAAAGTCGCTGTGTTACAGACAACTTTTCTATAGAAAAAGTCGCTCTGTTACAGACAACTTTTCTATAGAAAAAGTCGCTCTGTTACAGACAACTTTTCTATAGAAAAAAGTTGCTCTGATACAGACAAATTTTCTATGGAAAAAGTTGCTCTGTTACAGACAAATTTTCTATGGAAAAAGTTGCTCTGTTACAGACAACTTTTCTGTGTTACAGACAACTTTTCTATAGAAAAAGTGGCTGTGTTACAGACAATTTTTTATAGAAAAAGTGACTGTGTTACAGACAACTATTCTATAAAAAAGTCGCTGTGTTACAGACAACTTTTCTATAGAAAAAGTTGCTGTGTTACAGGCAACTTTTCTACAGAAAAAGTTGCTGTGTTACGGACAACTTTTCTATAGAAAAAGTTGCTGTGTTACGGATAACTTTTCTATAGAAAAAGTGCTCTGTTACGAGAAAAAGTTGCTCTGTTACAGATAACTTTTCTATAGAAAAAGTTGCTGTGTTATAGACAACTTTTCTATAGAAAAAGTTGCTGTTGCAGACAACTTTTCTATAAAAAAAGTTTTTCTATAAAAAAGATTGCTGTATTATAGACAACTTTTCTATAGAAAAAGTTGCCCTGTTTCGGACAACTTTTCTGTAGAAAAAAGTTGCTCTGTTCCCTTAACTGACTTAAATAATTAAATACCAATATAACAGCTTCTGGTAATAAATAAAGAAATACACACAAAATAAATTAAAAATTTTTTAAATAAAAAGTATGTTGTTTAAACGAATTAAGCTACTGTTATGTAAAAAATAAATAAGGAAACAATAACAATTGATGTTCTACTCAAAAATTATAATCAACTCGCTGCTAATCATTGTTATTAAAACTATTCAAAATTTTTTTTTAAGTTTATATCGTACTTCAAGTACACTTTGTTTTTAATTTAACATCCATAATCATTGAACATAAACTTAATGATCAGACTACGTGTATTAAATATTAAAAAGTAAGTAACTTTTTGCTCAAACACATTTCTGAACATACTCGCAAAGTACGTTTACTTACTAACAACTTGAAAAATATTGAGGTAGTCCTTTGTCCAGTTAACTTAGGCAGCCAGCCAGTTAGGCCGCCTGCCTTCCTGGCTGCTGTCTGTCTGTCTGGCTCTTTGACGGACTAATTATTGGGCCATATATTTTTATTTAAGGGTCATGTTATTGCATGTTTAAATAATTATAGGTTTCAGTGGATGACACCAATGGGCAATTTGGTTGTGTTTTACTTTTAGTTCCATTAACAAAAACTGTAGTTGGGTACGAGCTAAAAAGCAGCATTTTTTTTTTGTTTTTATAAATTTTTTAATAATATGTTGTTTAAACAAGTGAGAGTTAATTATATTCGGTTATAATGTATTTTAAAAGTACTGCACTAAAATATGTTTGAAAGAAAAAAGTGATCGGCCTTAGGTAGGGGCTTTGGGCTTAAAAGTAGGGGCATTAAAATAACAATAGTACAGAAATGTAACTTTATAAAACCTTTAAAAAAGGCAGCTAATAAACAAATTTAACTTGTTTTTTTTTTTTTAATTTGACAAGTCTTTTTGGAACTTATGAAATTATGTATGTTTACATTAATTTTTCAACACTGTTAACTTACAAGAAAAATTCTTCTTCAATTTTACAAAAATTTCACAAATTTGTAAAAGAAACTTTACTTGACTAGGAAAAGTAAAAGTTTTTCCCAAAAACATATCGTGTTATATAAATATTTAAAATTTTGAATTAAACAAAAATTTTAAATTGATTAAAAAGTAAAACACAAAAACATGTTGTAATTTTCCCTGTTTTTAATATAAAGTTTTTTTCAGAAAAAAAAAAAAGAAAACAGACTCCCAAGTTGAGTGTCATGTTAATTGTTTATAAGGAGAAAAGAAACTTGGTTGGATGTTTCGGTATAATTGCTACTTGGAGACATAATTTTTTGCCTCATCTTCTTGTTTAAGTTGTGCCAACAATTTGTTAAGGACATATAACATTTATATTGCGAATGTGTTGTTTGGTGACCAAACATATTCACTCCCCTTTTTTTTTTGGTTGAAGGCGAATAAATGTTTATTTAGAGCTCATTTCTTTCAGATTTCTTTACTATATAGTATAAGCATCATCCATCCATTCATGTAAACTCCATTCTTTCCATTTATTTTCTGTTTATTATATTCGTTTTTTCTTGTTTTTTTTTTTCGGAAAATAAATTTAACAACTGTTTTTTTCTTATTACAAGTACTTGTACTTTAGTTGAATACTTACATACTTTGAGTGTATATTTCTCATGCCAGGCATAATGTTCCTTCTATTAAAAATTATTTATATTTTCACAGCTTTTTTGTTCTATAGGTTTAAATAAATAGATGAAGGCGGATTGAAAAGGGAAATTTTCTCTATTTTTTAAGGAAAAGTTAGTTTAACAGAGCAGCTTTTTCTATAGAAAAGTAGTCAGAAACAGGGTAATTTTTTCTATAGAAAATTTGTCTGAAACAGGGCAACTTTTTCTATAGAAAAGTTGTCTGTAACAGAGCAACTTTTGCTATACAAAAGTTGTCTGAAAAAGGGCAACATTTTCTATAGAAAAGTTGTCTGTAACAGAGCAACTTTTTCTATAGAAAAGTAGTCTGAAACAGAGTAACGTTTTCTGTCTGAAAAAGGGCATAGTTTTCTATAGAAATGTTATTTGAAACAGGGCAACTTCTTCTATAGAAAAGTTGTTTGTGACAAAATAGTTTTTTTATATAGTAAAGTTGTCTGTAACACATCAACTTTTTCTGTATAAAGTTGTCTGTAATACAGCAACCTTTTCTATAGAATAGTTGTCTGTAACACAGCAACCTTTTCTATAGAAAAGTTGTCTGTAACAGAGCAACTTTTTCTATAGAAAAGTTACAGACAACAGAGCAAATTTTTCTATAGAAAAGTTGTCTGTAACAGAGCAAATTTTTCTATAGAAAAGTTGTTTGTAACAGAGCAAATTTTTCTTTAGAAAAGTTGTCTGTAACAGAGCAAATTTTTCTATAGAAAAGTTGTCTGTAACAGAGCAAATTTTTCTATAGAAAAGTTGTCTGTAACAGAGCAAATTTTTCTATAGAAAAATTTGTCTTTCTATAGTAAAGTTGTCTGTAACACAGCAACTTTTTCTGTATAAAAGTTGTCTGTAATACAGCAACCTTTTCTATAGAATATTTGTCTGTAACACAGCAACCTTTTCTATAGAATAGTTGTCTGTAACACAGCAACCTTTTCTATAGAAAAGTTGTCTGTAACAGAGCAACTTTTTCTATAGAAAAGTTGTCTGTAACAGAGCAAATTTTTCTATAGAAAAGTTGTCTGTAACACAGCAACTTTTTCTATAGAAAAGTTGTCTGTAACACAGCAACTTTTTCTATAGAAAAGTTGTCTGTAACACAGCAACTTTTTCTATAGAAAAGTTGTCTGTAACACAGCAACTTTTTCTATAGAAAAGTTGTCTGTAACACAGCAACTTTTTCTATAGAAAAGTTGTCTGTAACACAGCAACTTTTTCTATAGAAAAGTTGTCTGTAACACAGCAACTTTTTCTATAGAAAAGTTGTCTGTAACACAGCAACTTTTTCTATAGAAAAGTTGTCTGTAACACAGCAACCTTTTCTATAGAAAAGTTGTCTGTAACACAACAACTTTTTCTATAGAAAAGTTGTCTGTAACACAGCAACTTTTTCTGTTGTCTGTAACACAGCAACTTTTTCTATAGAAAAGTTGTCTGTAACACAGCAACTTTCTCTACAGAAAAGCTGTTTGTGACACAGCAACTTTTTCTATAAAAAAGCTCTCTGTAACACAGCAACTTTATCTATAAAAAAGCTGTCTTTAACAGAGCAGCTTTTTCTATAGAAAAGTTGTTTGAAACAAAGCAGCTTTTACTATATAAAATTTTTTTTGGAACAGAGCAGTTTTCTCTATAGAAAAGTTGTCTGTAACAGAGCTTTGTTTTCTATAGAAAAGTTGTCTGTAACAGAGCTATGTTTTCTATAGAAAAGTTGTCTGTAACATAGAAATTTTTTCTATAAAAAGTTGTCTGTAACATAGAAACTTTTTCTATAGAAAAGTTGTCCGTAACATAGAAACTTTTTCTATAGAAAAGTTGTATGTAACACAGCAACTTTTTCTATAGAAAAGTTGTCTGTAACACAGCAAATTTTTCTATAGAAAAGTTGTCTGTAACACAGCAACTTTTTCTAGAGAAAAGTTGTCTGTAACACAGCAACTTTTTCTATAGAAAAGTTGTCTGTAACACAGCAACTTTTTCTAGAGAAAAGTTGTCTGCAACAAAGAAACTAACAGAGCAGCTTATTCTATAGAAAAGTTGTCTTTAACAGAGCAGCTTTTTCTATAGAAAAGTTGTCTTTAACAGAGTAGCTTATTCTATAGAAAAGTTGTCTGTAACACAGCAACATTTTCTATAGTACAGTGGTCTGTAACAGAGCAACTTTTTCTATTAAAATGTTTTTTGTAACAGAGTAAGTTTTTCTTGTATTTAAAAGTTCTTAAATTCATTATCACTTCGGCCTCGTAATTACTAAGATCCATAGAGTTTTATTTTTTTTTTTTTTTTGTTCACTGTTACAATTGTCATCTACACTCATTGTGTTGGCACTCTGTCATCAACAAGATTTTTAAGCAAAAAAAAAAAAAACAGCAGAAAAATAAATAAACAGGACACTTCTTGTACTTAATTATATGTAGTACAGTACTGTACACCTTGTGCAGCTCCATGGGGATGCACTTCGTATCTGAAGGTATGTGGTCTGTAGTAAATTAAAAATGTTTCAGTTTCTTTTTTTTTTTGGTTTTGTTTGTTGTACAACGTTGAACTGTTGTTGTTTCATAATTTGAAGATAATTTTTCAAGTAGCAAAAAATGTATAATAACAATAAATAATAAAAAAAGAAACAAAAATAAACATTAAGCGAAAAAATCCAGCAATCTTTGTCATTACCAGGGGATGAATGGATGATAGACTGAATTACTTACAGGTTTAATTCAACCATAAAATATTATTGTAATCTTATTTAATATTTTTTTTTTAACATGCCGACCACTATTGTTGTTTTATTGTGTGACAAGTGGTGTTAGAGAAATGAATATTAATTTGAATTTTAATAAGAAAAACTATTTCACTTAAATAGTGGATTGTAATAGATTAATGAAACAAACCTAAAGCATTTGCCAAATATATTGGACATTTTCCAATTAGATTTTGTATCAAATCACATGTTTTGTTTTCAAATAGCAGACTCAACTTTAAGTTTCTTGATTGGAAAATGACAAAAGAAAAACAATTACAATTTGTGGCCAATACAACAACTACTCCTCCACCTCAACAGACCCACCAAGTTGACAAAAAAAGAAATCTTAATGTGCCATTAAATATTTATCACGCCACTGTTTAATGCACCCAATACCCTGTCACCGTGGCTCTAGCACAAATTTGAACGAGGGTTTAGTGATGCTTGTCACAAAAGAATATAAAAATTATTTAAAGGAATAATAATTTAAAAATAAATGTATATATTCCAACAACAACGACAACTACTATAAGGACAGCAAACACAAAATTATGCGTAAAGGACACTAAACATTCAGTAGTAAAGGCAACAGACACACAAGAGGACAATCTAATATATTTTCATCAACCAAGCGCATAAAAATTATTATAATTTATAATAATAAAATATGAAAATAAGAAAAAGAAAAAAAAAATTCAACATTTCACTAAAAAACGAACAACTGAAAATAAACGTAGCGTAAACGTAGAAAATACACATTTTGCACATTTGAAAATAATGTAGACAAACAGACTTAAGCAAATCGAAAAAATCTTACCGGAAAACGAAAAGACGGAGAAGATCTTCTACTCAAACATATAAGATGGATATTTTTTTGGAAATAGCTTAAGAGTGTAAGAAACACAAGCCATACGCATTAACTAGAAGGACAATGCCACAGTTATACATACATACATACATACATATGTATGGTTGTAGGTATGTACACCCACTTTAATAACGAAATTGTCTTGTTTTGCTTTGCTTGAATAAATACACGTTTTATTTGTCTGAGTGTATCAGAGATATTAGACTGTTTCCTCACACTTATTAGAGGTAGCCATAGTCTACTCCATAGTCTTCTATTTAAGCTCTAGTTAGATTATAGTTGAGTTCTAGTTGAGTTCTAGTTCTGTTCTAGTTCTGTTCAAGTTCTGTTCTAGTTCTGTTCTAGTTCTGTTCTAGTTCTGTTCTAGTTCAGTTCTAGTTCTGTTCTAGTTCAGTTCTAGTTCCGTTCTAGTTCAGTTCTAGTTCAGTTCTAGTTCTAGTTCAGTTCTAGTTCAGTTCTAGTTCAGTTCTAGTTCAGTTCTAGTTCTAGTCAGTTCTAGTTCAGTTCTAGTTCAGTTCAGTTCTAGTTCACTTCTAGTTCAGTTCTAGTTCAGTTCAGTTCTAGTTCAGTTCTAGTTCAGTTCTAGTTCAGTTCTAGTTCAGTTCTAGTTCAGTTCTAGTTCAGTTCTAGTTCAGTTCTAGTTCAGTTCTAGTTCAGTTCTAGTTCAGTTCTAGTTCAGTTCTAGTTCAGTTCTAGTTCAGTTCTAGTTCAGTTCTAGTTCAGTTCTAGTTCAGTTCTAGTTCAGTTCTAGTTCAGTTCTAGTTCAGTTCTAGTTCAATTCTAGTTCAGTTCTAGTTCAGTTCTAGTTCAGTTCTAGTTCAGTTCTAGTTCAGTTCTAGTTCAGTTCTAGTTCAGTTCTAGTTCAGTTCTAGTTCAGTTCTAGTTCAGTTCTAGTTCAGTTCTAGTTCAGTTCTAGTTCAGTTCTAGTTCAGTTCTAGTTCAGTTCTAGTTCAGTTCTAGTTCAGTTCTAGTTCAGTTCTAGTTCAGTTCTAGTTCAGTTCTAGTTCAGTTTACAGTTCTAGTTCAGTTCTAGTTCAGTTCTAGTTCAGTTCTAGTTCAGTTCTAGTTCAGTTCTAGTTCAGTTCTAGTTCAGTTCTAGTCAGTTCTAGTTCAGTTCTAGTTCAGTTCTAGTCAGTTCTAGTTCAGTTCTAGTTCAGTTCAAGTTCAGTTCTAGTTCAGTTCTAGTTCAGTTCTAGTTCAGTTCTAGTTCAGTTCTAGTTCAGTTCTAGTTCAGTTCTAGTTCTGTTCTAGTTCTGTTCTAGTTTTGTTCTAGTTTTGTTCTAGATCTGTTCTAGTTTTGTTCTAGATCTGTTCTAGTTCTGTTCTAGTTCAGTTGTAGCTCAGTTCTAGTTCTGTTCTAGTTCTGTTCTAGTTCACATCTTGTTCAATAGAAAAATTATACGTATAAACACAATTACTACTCATTTGCAGCAAATTCAACGACCACTGTCCTATATCCCCCGTTTTACTAGCATCAAAAAAATAAAGCAATTTATAAGAACTGTAGCATCATTACCCTTGTTCAGAACAAGAAATGTACGAGTGTTATTCTGTCTATATAGAAATCTTTGAAAAATGCTGATGAGGCACACGTCATTTCCAACTGAGCTTACTTAACATTTTATGCCGATTTTACAAAAAAATTTACGCAGCAACAACCACAATATCAACAATAACAACGGTAGGAATGTATGTGTTTACTTACTTTAAAAAAAGTCCAGAGACAATGTATTTATGCCCCAAAACGTAACGTCTGATCAAAGGACAATACGTAGAGAGCAAACAGTAAAATGTATCAAATGTTTAAATTGTACATTTTAAGCTGCTACTTTACTATTTTGGGAATGTAAACGAGACTTTGTTTAATATTTTTATTTTGCTTTTTTTCATTTAATAGTTGTTGTAAAATATGTATTTTTCTTATTTTATTTGAGGGGTTTTTGTTTGCTGCCAGCCGCTTGTCTTTAGAAAAAAAGTGGTTGATTTCGTTTTATTTGTTGATTAAAGACAATACAAGGATTTGTTTTAAGTTGGTAATTTTGTGTGAATATTTTAGTTTTCATGCTGCTGATTGAGACAGGAAAATATTTGTTAATGACATTTCTTAATGATTGTTTTGAAAAATTTAAATTTGTTTAAAAAAAAGGCATAAGAATTTAACAAACACTATTTTTCAATATAAAAATTTTGAAAATACTTAAAACCAAAGTCTCGTCTATAATCAAGACTTTTATGTCATATATAGATGTACCTATAGTCTCGTATATACTTATGTTCCTATATAGTCAAGACTATAGTTTATAGTCTCATCTATAGTTAAGATATAGACGAATTAGTCGCGTCTAAGCAAACTTAAATTATCCCTTAAAAGTAGCAACCATTTTGTCACGTTTTCATAACAGTGTAAAATTTTTATAGGAATTCAGTTATAGGAAAAATAATAAATTTTGCGCCATTATTATATTTTCATTACTCGAGCAAAAATGTTTATATCAAAATACTTACTTACATTAAAAATTCCACATGTGTTTAATTTTATATTCTTTGCGTTTATTAATTTCAATATTTCGTTTATAATATGGCTGGCTGACAGTCTTAACAACCATGTTGATTGTTGTTTTCATTTTTCTGTTGGTTTTTCATACTCTACTCTATAATGTAGGTTTTAAAAACTCCCATATATGAATGGAAGAATTCGCGCATGTGGTGGATATTAACGCCCTAAACTTGCATGCATCTGAATTCTTTTTTTCTCCGGCATTCAGTTGTCTTGTCTTCATATGTGTTGTTATAAATATTTATTATTGCTGGTGGTAACAACACTACAATACATTTTTAATAAAAATTTTTGCAAAAAAAAAAAAAAAAAAAACTAGTCGACATGTATTCTGTAATGGGAATGCAGTCAACACCCACCCTTAAACACAACCATTTTGGCTTAAAAGTGTTTGTTGTTGATTTTCCTCTTTTTTTGCGAAATAAAAAAAGTTTTCAAAAAGATGCCGCAACTATTATTTTTGCTGACTGGTTGTTGTTTATCAAGGTGAAGTTGAAAACAAAGTGTTGCTTTAAGTGCAATAATTTTATAGTTTTTAAATTGTAAATACATAAATTTTAATGCGAATATATTATTAATCGCTTTAATAATGGGAAAATAATTTATATTTATTTTTGAAAAACAGTTAAAAGGGTTTTGTTGGTTTATTATGCAGATTTAATGTTAGTTTGATTTTTTGCTTGGTTTAACTTAAATTCTGTTTTGCAGAAAATTATATTTAAAAAAAAAATAAAGAATATGAAGTCTAAAATGTATGATTAAGTAAAAAAGCTTTTCCACATTTTGAATGATCATTAAACTTATCGTAAATTTACAAAAGATGGCAATGTCTCTTATCCATAGAGAAAAAGGTTGTGTACACTTAAAGATTTCGGTATTTCTTAGATTCTAAGGTGATCCAATTCGAGTTCAATTCTAGTTCAGATCCATTTCACTTCTAGTTCTACTTTTGTTCTAGTTCTGTTCTGTTTCTAGTTCTGTTCTAGTTTTATTCTAGTTTTATTCTAGTTCAGTTCTAGTTCAGTTCTAGTTCATTTCCAGTTCAGTTCTAGTTCAGTTCTAGTTCAGTTCTAGTTCAGTTCTAGTTCAGTTCTAGTTCAGTTCTAGTTCAGTTCTAGTTCAGTTCTAGTTCAGTTCTAGTTCAGTTCTAGTTCAGTTCTAGTTCAGTTCTAGTTCAGTTCTAGTTCAGTTCTAGTTAAGTTCTAGTTCAGTTCTAGTTCAGTTCTAATTCAGTTCAAGTTCATTTCTAGTTCAGTTCTAGTTTAGTTCTAGTTCAGATCTAGTTTAGTTCTAGTTCAGTTCTAGTTCAGTTCTAGTTCAGTTCTAGTTCAGTTCTAGTTCAGTTCTAGTTAAGTTCTAGTTAAGTTCTAGTTCAGTTCTAGTTCAGTTCTAGTTCAGCTCTAGTTCAGCTCTAGTTAAGTTCAGTTCAGTTCTAGTTCAGTTCTAGTTCAGTTCTAGTTCAGTTCTAGTTCAGTTCTAGTTCAAGTTCAGTTCTAGTTCAGTTCTAGTTCAGTTCTAGTTCAGTTCTAGTTCAGTTCTAGTTCAGTTCTAGTTCAGTTCTAGTTCAGTTCTAGTTCAGTTCTAGTTCAGTTCTAGTTCATTCTAGTTCAGTTCTAGTTCAGTTCTAGTTCAGTTCTAGTTCAGTTCTAGTTCAGTTCTAGTTCAGTTCTAGTTCAGTTCTAGTTCAGTTCTAGTTCAGTTCTAGTTCAGTTCTAGTTCAGTTCTAGTTCAGTTCTAGTTCAGTTCTAGTTCAGTTCTAGTTCAGTTCTAGTTCAGTTCTAGTTCAGTTCTAGTTCAGTTCTAGTTCAGTTCTAGTTCAGTTCTAGTTCAGTTCTAGTTCAGTTCTAGTTCAGTTCTAGTTCAGTTCTAGTTCAGTTCTAGTTCAGTTCTTTCAGTTCTAGTTCAGTCTAGTTCAGTTCTAGTTCAGTTCTAGTTCAGTTCTAGTTCAGTTCTAGTTCAGTTCTAGTTCAGTTCTAGTTCAGTTCTAGTTCAGTTCTAGTTCAGTTCTAGTTCAGTTCTAGTTCAGTTTAGTTCAGTTCTAGTTCAGTTCTAGTTCAGTTCTAGTTCAGTTCTAGTTCAGTTCTAGTTCAGTTCTAGTTCCGTTCTAGTTCAGTTCTAGTTCAGTTCTAGTTCAGTTCTAGTTCAGTTCTAGTTCAGTTCTAGTTCAGTTCTAGTTCAGTTCTAGTTCAGTTCTAGTTCAGTTCTAGTTCAGTTCTAGTTCAGTTCTAGTTCAGTTCTAGTTCAGTTCTAGTTCAGTTCTAGTTCAGTTCTAGTTCAGTTCTAGTTCAGTTCTAGTTCAGTTCTAGTTCAGTTCTAGTTCAGTTCTAGTTCAGTTCTAGTTCAGTTCTAGTTCAGTTCTAGTTCAGTTCTAGTTCAGTTCTAGTTCAGTTCTAGTTCAGTTCTAGTTCAGTTCTAGTTCAGTTCTAGTTCAGTTCTAGTTCAGTTCTAGTTCAGTTCTAGTTCAGTTCTAGTTCAGTTCTAGTTCAGTTCTAGTTCAGTTCTAGTTCAGTTCTAGTTCAGTTCTAGTTCAGTTCTAGTTCAGTTCTAGTTCAGTTCTAGTTCAGTTCTAGTTCAGTTCTAGTTCAGTTCTAGTTCAGTTCTAGTTCAGTTCTAGTTCAGTTCTAGTTCAGTTAAAGTTCTGTTCTAGTTCAGTTCTAGTTTAGTTTAGTTCAGCTCTAGTTCTGTTCTAGTTCAGTTCTAGTTCAGTTCTAGTTCAGTTCTAGTTCAGTTCTAGTTCAGTTCTAGTTCAGTTCTAGTTCAGTTCTAGTTCAGTTCTAGTTCAGTTCTAGTTCAGTTCTAGTTCAGTTCTAGTTCAGTTCTAGTTCAGTTCTAGTTCAGTTCTAGTTCAGTTCTAGTTCAGTTCTAGTTCAGTTCTAGTTCAGTTCTAGTTCAGTTCTAGTTCAGTTCTAGTTCAGTTCTAGTTCAGTTCTAGTTCAGTTCTAGTTCAGTTCTAGTTCATTTCTAGTTCAGTTCTAGTTCAGTTCTAATTCTGTTCTAGTTCAGTTCTAGTTCAGTTCTAATTCTGTTCTAGTTCTGTTCTAGTTCTGTTCTAGTTCTGTACTAGTTCTGTTCTAGTTCTGTTCTAGTTCTGTTCTAGTTCTGTTCTAGTTCTGTTCTAGTTCTGTTCTAGTTCTGTTATAGTTCTGTTATAGTTCTGTTCTATTTAGTTCTTGTTCAGTTCTACCTCTGTTCTATTCTAGTTCTAATTCTGTTCTGTTCCAGTTTTGTTATAGTTCTGTTGTTGTCTAGTCGTTGTAGTCGATTACATGTAACAAAAGTTGTAAAATATATAAAAACACTTTAACAAATATATGGGTGTTGTATTTCAAAACACTTTTTATTCCCAAAACAATACTTTTTAGAAAATAAAGGACACAAAAAATCATTAAATTTTCATTAAATCGAACACAGTTATAACAACATTTTACTTTTGTTGTTGTCTTGTTATCATAATAAATCACACACCTATACACAATCACACTCTCTCTCTCCATATTCGTGTTAAATTATGGAACAATATGCGACAGGGTGAATATCCTTTCCGTTTAATAACGTAACTCAGCGTATTGTCTATACACCTCAGACTGGGAACTAGTTTTTTGTTGGGTTTCGTTGATAGTCTATGTTATTATTTTTTGGTGTTTTCTTTTTTTTATAACAATGTTTTTGTTTTACTGACAATTTTTTTATGATTTTTTTATAGTTCAACACGGAATGTCTGGTTATGTATCTATATGGAAGTGTGATTGTCTCTCTTTGTTTTATACTGATGATGACTCGTGTATAGTATTTGTTGCAACAACTACGATTCTAAAATGTTCATACATTAATATAGATCGAGTAGGGAAATGGATAAATATAGTCCTTTGACCATGGCCACAGTCTTGTCTATAGTCTCAAGATTGTTTTCTGGTATGTTGTCAAAACTTATCAAGGCAAGTCTAGAGTATCAAGTCTAGTTTACAGTGAAAACTATTGTCTCTAATATACTCAAGACTGTAGTCTAGTGTTGTCTACAGACAAACCTATAGTATTATCCATACAGTCTCATCTACAGTCTTATCTATAATCAGCTCCTGATTTGTGATAAGCAGATTTATACAATATAACAAATATAATTAGGCACGTGAAAAATTTTAAAATATTGTTTTATTCATATAGCGTACAGTGTTTCTTTACATGATAGTGCATGTCGAGGAAAACTACAAAATGTTGTAAATATATTGCATACCAACAGGGTTTATATGCAAATTAATTTTTTTCTTCTCACTCATCTTTCTCTCAGTTATCCTTGCTCACTCTAAGTGTAGTCCACATTTTTTATTTTTGTGTATGTGAATTAGTTGTTGTTTTTCTATATCCTTTAAAAAAACATCCTGTGCCTGTGGCTCATGATGGCTACCGGCATAAACGGGCTTTGTTTTCAGCAACAACGGTAGAAGTAAAAGGAAAAATTAAAAAAAAAACACAGAAAAAAAATTTAAACGTGACCCGTTTTAAAGCAGAACCCACAAAAAAGGTTAGAAAGAAATCGCGGCACTATTGTTTTTTATTTAGATTTTTTTTTTTGTAATTTTTCTGTAAAACGCTGAGTTGTTAGTTTTATTACTTGCAACAACTACAGGACTCTCTGGCTTTATAGTTGAATATATAAAGTTTTCATGTAAAAATAACGTTTGCAGTAATGTAGTATGTTTTATCATTAAAAATGGATCTGATATATTTTTAAATATTAATAAACTGTGTGAATTTTATTTATTAAGGGTTGTACGTAATTTTAGTTGAGTTTGTTTGGTAATTATTATTAATGGTTAAACGTAGTTTTGTCATTAGTTAAGTTAATGTAATTGATAATTTATTTTAAGTTAAGTTATCATTACAATTAATAGTAAATTTTAATATTTCAATGTTGGTAGTTTTAAAGAGATATCAAATTGTATTAAAAGCTATGTTAGCCAGTGCCATTTTAACTTTAAAGTCAGGGACATGATGAACACTTTTTGTGAAATTCTTATTTCTGAAAGTAAATCTTCTTTAAATAGAGAATTAATGAAAAATCTCCTTAAGAAAAGTTTTGGTCGGAAGTCTTCTCTAAATCGAAAGACTAGTTCAAGAGATGTAACATTTAATTTGAAGAAATATTTGATTGGAAATCTTCAGCAGAAAAATATTTTATAGAAAATCTGCTCTAAAAAGATATTCTATTAGAAATTCTATATTATCAGAGTTTTCCTTAAAGAAAGAAATCTTCTACATGTCAAAATGACAGAACATAGGTTAAATTGTAGCGGGAACTGAACTATCAGGTTATGCTCTCACATGGGGACTTAAATTAGCTCTCCTGTACTCATACTTTCACGCGTACGTATGTTCACACATGTATGTATAAAAAACAAAACCAGTTAGAGAACTATTTTTTACTTTCCGCCTTTCGCTGGTTTGAAAATGTGGACTGTATCAGCAATAAAGGATCATACTTTCAATAACCCATCATAACATCAATATGTCCAAGTTCAAGTCGAACCAATCCATTTGATAGATCAACCAAGACGTATATTGATTATGATGCTTAAGGTAACATGCTCGTTTCAAATAAATAAGTTAAACTCGGTTCAGTTTCCCTGTAAGGGTCTGGTCATATTTCAGCAGCTCGTAATAGATAGGATCTTTTGGTTTACATCAAATATTCCGCATTGCTTTAACGCGACGTATATTTTTATTTTAGTGTAGTTGCATCTGCTTGGCCGGGCTTCACATAATATATTATTTTACTTTAATACTTCTGCGATAAAATTATTTACATTTTTAAGGGAAATCCAATCAATTCGTATGGATGTATCCTGTTTCTCACAAACTTTTAAATCCAAATATTGGTTTCCCAAAATTATCACTTCTAAAGCTGTATACCACCGTTCTTTTTATCCTGAAATGTTGAATTGCATAATTTTGGATTAACATTCTAAAATATTCGAATTGTCTTAGTAGGCTTGTATCTTGGAAAGAGTATGGCCCATTCGTTGTACTTACTATAGATCGTTTATCAGGAAGGAGTTTGGGAAATAAAAGCAAATTTTGACACGAAAATAGATAAAGCAACAACATTTCGTTTCAGTGAAAGTTTTCTCATATGTAAACCCCTACATATGTCTCTACGGGTGTTTTCAAGATACTGACGTACATGTGTTTAGTCCAGCATTAAATATAATGAAGAATGAACTTTTGATTATGTTTAATTATCTCGTTTCGTTTTTCAAAACTTTTACTTCAAATGATTAAAGGTAATCAATAGCTCCCCATTGTCTAGCTAAGGCACCCCCCGGGGTATGTTTCCTTGATGATATACCCCATCTTGGTGTATTGAAATCCCGGGGTATAGAAGTGCTACCTTTAGTCTGCCGGGACTATAAACTGGTGATGATCAAATGTATCCTCGGCCTTTTCTTGGAATGATTTGACATGAGGTCTAACAAAGTCGCAGGGAAAGAATGTTGGTTTAAGGACTGATATATCCAAATGTCAAATATGACTGGATTCTCTCTCCGGTGCTGTTGCCATCTCAACAGATGTCACTGGGTGATATGACAGAGACAGACTTATGCTTGATTCCTGAACCCGTTGAGTATCTCTTACTCTTCGCGTAGTAGGGCGCCAGTATATGTTGGGGTATTTTCAGATTGACACTTGTAGACACTTGTTATTCCGTAGATCGTTCTTAGTGGTCTGAGAACGGAACTGATGTAATTGGTGAACGATGGGGAAAGACTCCTCTGCCCAACAGGAGACTAGTACTGATTTAGTAGACCTTTTACTTGAGGGAAGTTCTCTGTGCTGTTGCCATCTCAACAACATATTGTTTCATGCTACACGACATATGTGGGAGGTCCATTCCCTCAACTTGTCGGGGCAATTATAGGCTTCGAATTGACTTTGGAAATTTTTACATCCTTTGTCACATTATCTCTTTTATTGGCTGGGTATTTCGGACTACCAAATACGTTTCTAGGTGCTGTTGCCGAATCAACAGAGCCATCTCAGTAGTATGGTTGCGCTGCCTATAAGAGGTTAAGGAATGCCCTGGAATGGGTCATTAGTTGTTGGGGATTGCATTTAAATAATGCAATCTTGCATGACATCATAACGGTGGTCACCCTTACAGTCCGCCGTTATAACTGTTTCGGCCGATGGAATGTAGAAACACATGTAGGGGCTAAGAGATACATTATTTTAGCCTCTACGTTATATTAGCTATATATGGATTCCGATGTAAGGTAGAGCATTATCATTTGGTTTATTTTCAAATCGGTAAACAAAATGGACCCAGTTATAGAATCTTCCAATCTATTTTTTTTAATTAAAAAAAAACCGAATGTACAAATTTTTTAAACACTTTTGTTTCGTTTTTCGAAATCTTAATTTCTAACGACCAATTGCAAATGAAAAGGAATACAATCGGTAATCTTCTATATGTTGAGATGACAGAGAGTAGATTAAGTTTTAGCAGTTGCTGAGCCTTCGGGTTATGTTCTCATTTGGGTTTATAAAGTGGACTGTATTAACGATAAAGGGCCATGACTCGAACTAAGCCCACATGACATCTATGTTCGAATCGAATCAATCCGTACGATAGATCGACCCAGTCGTACATTTATAATGATGCTTAGGCTTCTACGTTTCGTTTCAAATGAATCAGTTGTATTCCAAATACACAGCATTACTCTAGCGCTATGGATTTGGTGTTTAATCGTCTGGTTGGCCGGGCTTTAGATACGATTTCATATGACTCGGGTTTACGTCATAGTATAATTGTTTGGAAATGCACACGTTTCGTTTCAAATTAATCAGTTGTATTCCATATACACAGCATTACTCTAGCGTTATGGATTTGGCGTTCAATCGTCTGGTTGGCCGGGCTTCAGATACCATTTCATATGACTCGGGTTAACGTTATAGAATAACTGTTCTTTTTTTAATAGCGTTGAGGCATCAGTTTGGAAATGTACAATTTCAAGGCCTCTCATTTTCAATTCGTATGGTATCGGAAATTATATTTAATGGTTTTTTTTTATAAGAAATTTCTCTCCTCTTTAACTTTCGCCAGTCAAATATTTATTAACTTAACAAATATTTGCGTAATGAAAGTTATTAATTGAAATTCTCTCGAAAGAAACCTCTTAACCAATTGAATGTTTAAATTAAACTGATCATGACACGGTTTTTGTTAAAAATATCCTCAAAAGCCAAAGTATATTCTATTTACCTGGAATATTTTCCCATAGACTTCTAAATTTTATTTCTTTTTTTTGTACATTTCTAAGATATTATGTTAAAGGAAGAGCATGAATATTTGTATGTCTAATTAAAATAACAATAGAGAAAAAAGGATGTTGTTGAATGGAAAAAAGGACATTTGCATTATTATCATTAATAAACGATTTAGCATGAAGATGTTTTTTGGTGGATTGTTTGCTTCCTTTTCTTGACGTTTCATATTTTTCCTAACAAAGGAAGGAAATGTTTTTTTCGAACACACAAACAAAAGTAAAAGGGTTTTTTTTTTTTTGTTATTGTCTGTTTTCATCAGCATATTTTGAAAGTGGTATTTATTAAACAATTTTGTACATGACATAAAACAGCAGTTTTTTTAATTTTATTTTAAACAATAAAAATGTGACAGGATAAGAAAACAAATGTCCCGTTTAGAAATTTAAATATTTTTTTTAATAGTTTGTTCGGGTGAAAGGAAAAAAAAGAGCAGCTTTATGAAAAAATATGTGTGAGAAAATAGGATAAATAAGGTTTTACAGGGGAAATGTGGGAATAGTGATTACCAAAGATTTTTGATAATTTCTTTAGAATTTATGATCTCATAAAACTAAATTTTCTTAATTTTTGGTTTTTCTTATTTCTATCAAAATTCTTTTATAGCTAAATATCGAGACCCAAGTTTATGATAAGAAAAAATGTACAAACAGACTCTAGGGATTTCACCTAAAATTTCTGTTATTGCAAATAATAACAATAATAAAACAAAAAATTAAACAAAATTTTCCAATAAACATCTTTACACACCGAATAAATCATAAAACAAAATTAATTTGCATAAATTTTGCATTAAAATATTAAAATTGGGGGTTTTCAACTTAAAACCGAAAACAAAAAGAATATAGAAACCAACAAGACATTTTAACAATTATTCATTGTGTTTATTTATTAAATTACTTTATATGTGTGCAAAAATATCCTTTTTACTTTAAACGTCACACACACACACAAATCAAATATAATTCAATCCCTAATCAAATTAGCAACAGTTGGGCAAAAATTTTTTTGCTATAATCCCTTAAATACTTTTAGTATTTAAATACATAAATGTATTTGTTATGTAAATTTTTAACACTTTCACTTTAACATACAATGCTTGTGTGTGTGTGTGTGGCTATGTGCAAAAAACAATACTACTTAAACAATTTGCATAAAAGTTATAAAATTAACATAAAGTATTATTGTTTTTCATATGATTTTATTCTATTGTTGCCATGGAAAATTCTATACACTCAACAACATTTATTACATTATCCTTTTTTCGATGTCTTTTGTTTGTTCTTGCAGTGACGCATTGTAATGTGGTGGCAACCTCACAGTGTGGTTGACTTTTGTTGCAAAAATTTTCACTACATGTGTAATAATAATAATAAAAGTGTGTGTGTTTGTGTGTTATCAGTTTTATTTTTTTTTGCAAATCAGGGTGTTGTTTTCGCTTTGTTGCAAATAAAGTTGAAAAAAAAGGTGTTGATGTTTTGTAATTGTTTGTATTTAAATCTGAGTTTGATTTGTAGAAAGTTAAGATTTCCCAATTGTTTAATAACAACTGTAAACAATAGTTTGTTTTCTTTTAGGGATAGATAGAATAATGTATGTAAATAATGTAATCAGGATTTAACAGAATACTTTGATTAAGTGTGAGGATTTGGATGTTTAATAATATTAGGCAAACACTAAATACATATTTGCCTAAATAGCTAGCTAACTAACTAACTAACTAACTAACTAACTAACTAACTAACTAACCTAACTAACTAACTAACTAACTAACTAACTAACTAACTAACTAATAACTAACTAATACTCTACACTAACTAACTAACTAACTACCTACTAACACTAACTAACTAACTAACTAACTAACTAACTAACTAACTAACTAACTACTAACAACTAACTAACTAACTAACTAACTAACTAACTAACTAACTAACTAACTAACTAACTAACTAACAACTCAACTAACTACTAACTAACTAACTACTAACTACTACTAACTAACTAACTACTAACTAACTAACTAACTAACTAACTAACTAACTACTAACTAAACTAACTAACTAACTAACTAACTAACTAACTACTAACTAACTAACTAACTAACTAACTAACTACTAACTACTACTAACTACTAACTAACTAACTAACTAACTAAGTAACTAACTACTAACTAACTAACTAACTAACTAACTAACTACTAACTAACTAACTACTAACTAACGAACTAACCTAACTAACTAACTAACTAACTACTAACTAACACTAACTAACTAACTAACTAACTACTAACTAACTAACTACTAACTCTAACTAACTACCTAACTAACTAACTAACTAACTAACTAACTAACTAACTAACTAACTAACTAACTAACTAACTAACTAACTAACTAAACTAACTACTAACTAACTAACTAACTACTAACTAACTAAACAACTAACTAACTTACTCACTAACTAACTAACTAACTAACTAACTAA
>NW_023996820.1:0-31910 GCF_015586225.1 Lucilia sericata
CCCTAGCTCCCATATAAAGCCTCTTTTAGAAATTTAGTTTTTCATCAATAAATTGCTTAAATACATCGGAATTAAGGTAAAATTCAACAAATTTTTTTATGAAAAATAAATAATTTATCTTCTGTCGATTAATTTTCACAAGATTAAACAATTTTCTTCACAAACATGAAGATTTCAGATTTTCATGTATAAAATAATTAAATTTATGTAATCCCGAAATCCCGTAAAATCCCGAAATCCCGAAAAAATCCCGGGATCCCGAAAAATCCCGGGATCCCGAAATATCCCGGGATTGCAATTTTCAAAATCCCGAATCCCGGGATTTGTAAAAGCCAGTCCCGTTTGGCATCCCTAGTAAAAATACACATTATGCTACAAATGATATACCATATTAAAGTGCAATCATAATGCTTTAAAATGATGCACAAATGACTGTCATAGCGTGAAAACTGTCAATGTTATTTGCAGCCATATCGGAACCTCAAACTACCGCGTTTTTAAAGCTGTAAAAATAATTCTACCGACCTATCCAATTGGCCATTTTCCAAAATATATTATGGAATAAATTATATACCAAAGCAAATGGCAACTATAATGCAATAAAAAGATATATAAACGACTGTTATAACATGAAAACTATAAAAGTTATTTGCAACCATATCGGAGCCTTAATTACCGCATTTTTGAACCTGTACCAATAAATATACCGATCTATCCAACTTTTGTAAAAATTCATTATGCCACAAATTATACACCAAAATAAAGTGCAACTGTAGTGCTTTAAAATGATGCGTAAACTAATGTCCTAGCACGAAAACTGCCAAAGTTAATTGCAGCCATATCGGAACCTCAGATTACCGCGTTTATTAAACATAGAACAATAATTCTACCGATCTATTCAAATTCACCAATTAGTAAAAACACACATTATGCTACAAATTATATACCATATTAAAGTGCAATCATAATGCTTTAAAATGAAGCATAAATGACTGTCATAGCATGAAAACTGTCAATGTTATTTGCAACCATATCGGAACCTCAAATTACCGCCTTTTTAAAGCTGTGAAAATAATTCTACCGATCTATCCAATTGGCAATTTTCTAAAAATATATTATGCAATAAATTATATACCAAAACAAATGGCAACTATAATGCAATAAAAAGATATATAAACGACTGTTATAACATGAAAACTATAAAAGTTATTTGCAACCATATCGGAGCCTTGAATTACCGCATTTTTAAATCTGTACCAATAAATATACCGATCTATCCAACTTTTGTAAAAATTCATTATGCCACAAATTATACACCAAATAAAGTGCAACTGTAATGCTTTAAAATGATGCATAAACTATTGCCCTAGCGTGAAAACTGTCAAAGTTATTTGCAACCATATCGGAACCTCAAATTACCGCGTTTTTAAACATAGAACAATAATTCTACCGATCCATCAAATTGACCATTTTTTAGACGAACACATTATGCCACAAATGATATACCAAATTAAAGTGCAATCATAATGCTCTAAACTGATGCATAAATGACTGTCATAGCATGAAAACTGTCAAAGTTATTCACAACCATATCGGAACCTCAAATTACCGCCTTTTTAAACCTGGGAAAAATAATTCTACCGATCTATCCAATTGGCCATTTTCCAAAAATATATTATGGAATAAATTATATACCAAAGCAAATGGCAACTATAATGCAATAAAAAGATATATAAACGACTGTTATAACATGAAAACTATAAAAGTTATTTGCAACCATATCGGAGCCTTAAATTACCGCATTTTTGAACCTGTACCAATAAATATACCGATCTATCCAACTTTTGTAAAAATTCATTATGCCACAAATTATACACCAAAATAAAGTGCAACTGTAATGCTTTAAAATGATGCGTAAACTAATGTCCTAGCACGAAAACTGCCAAAGTTAATTGCAGCCATATCGGAACCTCAGATTACCGCGTTTATTAATCATAGAACAATAATTCTACCGATCTATCAAATTCACCAATTAGTAAAAACACACATTATGCTACAAATTATATACCATATTAAAGTGCAATCATAATGCTTTAAAATGAAGCATAAATGACTGTCATAGCATGAAAACTGTCAATGTTATTTGCACCAATAAATATTTATTTGTAGCAATAAATATACCGATCTATCCAATTTTTGTAAAAATTCATTATGCCACAAATTATACACCAAAATAAAGTGCAACTGTAATGCTTTAAAATGATGCATAAACTATTGCCCTAGCATGAAAACTGTCAAAGTTATTTGCAACCATATTCGGAACCTCAAATTACCGCGTTTTTAAACATAGAACAATAATTCTACCGATCCTTCAAATTGACCATTTTTTAGACGAACACATTGTGCCACAAATGATATACCAAATTAAAGTGCAATCATAATGCTCTAAACTGATGCATAAATGACTGTCATAGCATGAAAACTGTCAAAGTTATTCACAACCATATCGGAACCTCAAATTACCGCCTTTTTAAACCTGGGAAAATAATTCTACCGATCTATCCAATTGGCCATTTTTTTAAAATACATTATGCAATAAATTATATACCAAAACAAATGGCAATTTTAATGCTTTAAAATGGTGCATAAACGACTGTCCTAGCGCGAAAACTGCCAAAGTTAATTGCAACCATATCGGAACCTCAGATTACTGCTTTTATTAAACATAGAACAATAATTCTACCGATCTATCAAATTGATCAATTTGTAAAAACACACATTATGCTACAAATTATATACCATATTAAAGTGCAATCATAATGCTTTAAAATGATGCATAAATGACTGTCATAGCATGAAAACTGTCAATGTATATCGGAACCTCAAATTACCGCCTTTTAAAGCTGTGAAAATAATTCTACCGATCTGTCCAATTGGCAATTTTCTAAAAATATATTATGCAATAAATTATATACCAAAACAAATGGCAACTATAATGCAATAAAAAGATATATAAACGACTGTTATAACATGAAAACTATAAAAGTTATTTGCAATCATATCGGAGCCTTGAATTACCGCATTTTTAAACCTGTACCAATAAATATACCGATCTATCCAACTTTTGTAAAAATTCATTATGCTACAAATTATACACCAAAAAAAAGTGCAACTGTAATGCTTTAAAATGATGCGTAAACTAATGCCCTAGCATGAAAACTGTCAAAGTTATTTGCAACCATATCGGAACCTCAAATTACCGCGTTTTTAAACATAGAACAATAATTCTACCGATCCATCAAATTGACCATTTTTTAGACGAACACATTATGCCACAAATGATATACCAAATTAAAGTGCAATCATAATGCTCTAAACTGATGCATAAATGACTGTCATAGAATGAAAACTGTCAAAGTAATTCACAACCATATCAGAACCTCAAATTACCGCCTTTTTAAACCTGGGAAAATAATTCTATCGATCTATCCAATTGGCCATCTTCTAAAAATACATTATGCAATAAATTATATACCAAAACAAATGGCAACTAAAATGCAATAAAAAGATGTATAAACGACTGTTATAACACGAAAACTATAAAAGTTATTTGCAACCATACCGGGGCCTTAAATTACCGCATTTTTAAACCTGTACCAATAAATATACCGATCTATCCAATTTTTGTAAAAATTCATTATGCCACAAATTATACACAAAAACAAAGTGAAACTGTAATGCTTTAAAATGATGCATAAATGACTGTCATAGCATGAAAACTGTCAAAGTTATTCACAACCATATCGGAACCTTGTACTAGGTTACCTCATAGTCAGTAAAAATACTCATGAAAACTTTGATTTTATCGTAACTGTAAGAAAGAAAATCGTTTTTATAAAAGTTCGAAAGTCGGCTTATAAAACTGTAATGAAAACCCTAAATGTAGGAAACATACTCTCAAAACACTTCCTATAATATTTGTTTCATTCATAATCATTTCATTGATTGTTAACTCATTCATAAGATTTCTCCACGCGGAATTTTTTTTGGGGGTGCTTTGCAAGACCGAGTAGAATGAAGGAGGTTGTTTTTTTTTTTCTGAGGCGAGCTTTAACACAGTACAGAACATTTTATTCTTGGCTATAAAATAAAAACGTGTTAAAGTATAAAAATAAAATTTTTGGCTCCAATTCATAATTTTATCAAATGCTGAAAATTTAAAATTAAGTAACAATAATTCATTGGCTGCAATTTACTTATTTTGGAATAAAAGAAGTTTTTCAAGATTCTTGATTTAACCTGATAGAGGTTTAACTCATTAAACCACGTGAATTACTCCACGTTGGATATTATATAATAATCGATATTCCTTAATTAAATGCAACTGGAATTGTACAAAAAAAAAAAAAAAAAAAGTATATTCGGCAATTTATAACCAGGAGTAACCACGTTTTTGGCTGGAGACACGTTTTTTTTTTTATTATCTACTTCCATAAAATTACAAAACGAGAATTCTACTTTCATTATATTTATAAAGAGAATTAGTACTATTTTATAAATTATATAGATTTTTTTTTGTTATCAAAAAAAAAAAAAAAACAAGAAAAAAAAAATAATAATTTAAAATTTTCATAATTTATCTAAAATTGTAAACTATTTGATTGTTATAATTTCACTTCTAGTAAATCTTGTTGTAATTTTTTTATTTGTATAAATTGTCATTTCATTCATAAATTTTATTGTAATTTTCTTCCACATCATTTCATTCATAAATTTCTCTATTTCTTTAAATACTCTCCTGATATATCGACTCGCTTATTTACTTTCTCGATTAAGCAAGACTTAATTCCTAATTAGTGTAAAAGTGAACGTCGAGATCGACATACCAAGAGAAGTGTACTTATGTACGTTAAATTTGTTTATATACATATATTTTTGTTGTTGTAATATTAGGTATAAGTTATAGTTAGGTTTAAGTCATAAGTTAATGCCAAAAGAAGTTAAAATATTATATCATACTAAAGAAGTTATTAACATCAACAAGGGCATCGATGGAGAAGATCTTCCACATCAGCCAGATTACAAGAGAGTAACAAGCATGTAAGTCAATTTCTCTTAACTTAAAATAAGTATGATGAATTAAAACTAGTTTGTTATATGAAAGGAGAATAACAAAGGAATTAATGTTGTTGTAATATTTTTATTATTCACTTTCTTTTTGGTATTTTATTATTACTATTTTTTTTTCTCTATTTTGTTTTGATCGTAAAATACGTTTAATTTCATTCATTTATTTTACTATTACTTATGATTTCATTGATTACAATTTTCATTCTTTAAATACTTATATTCTATTTATCGATTTTGTTATTATAACTTGTTTCCAACTAAATTTAAGTGTAGTCAATACGACATATTATTTATAGTATCTTATAAAGTCGGCAATATAATGAAATCGTGAAAATTATTTATTTTTATAAATTATGGAATAAAACCAAAATGAGTTTCTAAAATTTTAATATGGTCTGAAATTGATTAATTTAATTGTGTTGTATATTGGGTCTTAAACTCCATCTGAAGACATGGAAGGGTTAGGGTAAAGAACAGGCATAACATAAGCTCTGTTGGAATAAGTTTATTAATAGCTATTCTCTTTTATTTTTGTCCGTTTAGTTACCTCTACTTGAGTTGTTACATTCATGTGTGTACAATTTTCTGCTTATTAGTATTTTGCATGGGTTTTTGTCCTTTTCCTAATTATAAAGGATCCACGCTGACTGAAGCAGCCGATAATATTTCTAGGTACACACTTAGGTAAAGACAAAATTACTATCTGCCCACAAAGAAAATAATTAACTGCAAAATTCGTAAAAGAAATGGCGCCCAACGTGGGGCCCGATTAATTTCAGGCCTTATATCAACTTTCCACCATTGATTCATAAAACGATAAAGTAAGGGTATGTCTTAGAAATTACACCGATTGTGTAATTTAGTTTTGAGTTAAGACGTTTGGAATTTAAGGAAGATTATAAAGAATTAGTCTCCGTAACCAGGTCTAATAAAAACTCATCATTTATTGTTCCGTCTGTAGAAATAAAGGTATATTGGAATTTCAGTTGTATTGTCTATAAGAAAGTAATCTGAAACCGTATACTAATACATAGTTTAATGCTTTGTTAAGATCATATACATGGAATTAGTTAAGAATTAAGGATTTGAAATTTTATAATTCTTACCTTACTTACTAATTCGATACAGGTACAATAGAGAATAGAGGAAAATATTTATTCACGAAAATTTAAGGACACAATTTTATTATTCGAAAGTAAGACCATAAATTACATGCACCATTGAAGGAAAAAGGAAATATAGAACTTCTGCTTCACATATTGTAATATAATTTACATTTCATAACTTGCCAATTATTTCAAATTAAAAATGTCTTTAAGACACAGCAATGAAAATCTTACATCTCAAGTTTGTACAATTTGTCGAGAAAATTTGAACGGTACAGACCAAAGCGATATTTTGAGAACTTCGTGTAACCATCAGTTTCACCGGAAATGTTTATTAACATGGTTGAAACGTAATTCTACCTGTCCACAATGTAGAAGCTTTTGTAACAGTCGTGAGTTTGGTATTATTCCCACACCTAATAGAAGAGTCCTAACTCGTGCAAGAGCAAATAATACACAACAGGATACATCTCAAAATCTAATTTCTATTATACCATCAACCTCAACACAAGCTCTTAATAGATCACAAGATCAGAATTCAGGAACTGAACTCCCAGCCTCTGGTAATACAAACGAACAGAATAGTAATGACAATACTAATTCCGTAGACGACACCCGAATTCGTAACATTGTTACAGCAATAGTGTCTGCTAGACAAGCTTCTATATTTCAAGATCTAGACGAACGTATAAGCCGTAGTGTTGAGGGTGCTTTAGCTAATGCTTTAGGCAATATGAATGTAGGTCCTTCTTCTAATCCACCACAAGTTAATGAACATGACTGGCCACAAGACAGGCCAAGTTTTTTTAATGATAACAATGCCCAAAACATGCCACAAAATAGATTTGAAAGTCGTATAAGTGATGTGACAGTTATGAACAATTCTGCTAAGGTTGCAAATTTAGTTAACAGTTGGGATATAAAATTTGACGGGTCAGCCAGACTTTCTGTGGAAAACTTTATTTACCGAATAGAGTCCCAAGTTTTCGATACTTTAAATGGTAATTTTGAATTGCTTTGCGAACATGCCCAATGCTTGTTTTTGAAGGAAGCTAAAGATTGGTATTGGTGGTTTCGCCGTACCGTTAATAGGGTAACCTGGCCTATCTTGTGTGAAGCCTTACGTACAAGTTTTGGTCAACATAGATCTGATATCGATATAAAAGAAGACATGCGTACAAGAAAGCAAAACCCCTCTGAAACTTTTGATGATTACAAGAATGCCATTTTTAAAATTTCTGAAAACCTCTCTACTCCCTTAAGAGAGCAAGAATTAGTGGATATTTTGCAACGAGGCTTACGTCCCCGAATCAGGCAACAACTACTTTATATTAATATCACTTCAGTTGCTGAATTACGACGCCTATGCTTAAAAGGGGAATCTTTATTAAAGGAAATTTCAAAATCAGATAGTATGGTGAATAGAAACCAAGTTCAACGTAGATTCATTAATGAGATAGATAGGGAGACAATCGATGAAACATTGAATGATAATATTTTAACTGAAGGCGACATTAACGGTTTGTCTAGGGATCGTGAAACTAAATTGAAATGCTGGAATTGTCATCGTGAAGGTCACAGATACTTTGATTGTCTGGAAGACCGAACAGTGTTTTGTTATGGATGTGGGGAAGTGGGCGTTTATAAACCGAAATGTGTTAAATGTAGTTCGGGAAACTCGAAAGTGAGCGAAGGTGCGAAACAGAACCTTCGCAAGGACCCCCTGACAGAGAATTAAGTTTCAATAATTTACCAAAAGCTTCTAATTCCAAACTTATGCAAATAATTCCTTACGAAACACGACTTAGAATTTATAACGAAAAAAGAAATTGTATATTTAATGAGTTACCGTCTAAACCAATTAGTCGTCGTAGGCAGCGATCTGCTCTACGTCAAAAACAATTTTGGAACCATATCAAAACATCAGTCAAAACTTTATCTTCTTCAATTTGTTCAATAAAACATAAGGCCAATGATCTTAGACCTTATGCCGAAATACAGATGTTGAATCGGAAATATTTAGGGTTGTTAGATAGTGGGGCTCAGGTCTCGTGTGTAGGCGGAATACTAGCAAGCAAGATTGGCGACAGTAATAATTTAAGACTTTATAAAACTTACATTCGTACAGCTGATGGTAAAGAGCAAGTCGCGTTTGCCAATTTTAAAACCAATGTTACTTTTAGGAACCAAACTCAGGCCATTAATTTTTATATTGTACCATCGTTGTCCCAGGATATTATACTAGGCGTTGATTTTTGGAAAATATTTTCATTGGCTCCAAGCATAATTTCAGAAATAAATATTGATAAGACACCAGATAGTTTTAATTATGAAATTCATGATATGACACCTAATCAGAAATTACGCTTAGAATCTGTAAAGTTATTATTCCCTTCATATGAAATAGATGGTCTTGGTAAAACATCCCTGATGGAGCACGAAATCGAAATTGAACCAAACACTCGTCCAGTAAAACAAAGATATTTTCCAATATCACCTGCTATTGAAAAGTTAGTACACAACGAAATTGATGAAATGCTAAGACTTGGTGTAATTGAAAAAGCCCCACCAAATAGTCCTTGGTCCAGTCCAGTCGTTCTTGTACGAAAGTCCGAAAAATTCCGTCTGTGTTTAGATTCTCGAAAGCTCAACAGTGTTACTGTTAGAGATGCATACCCATTACCTCATATTGAGGGGATTTTGAGCCGATTGCCAAAAGCAGAATTTATATCATCATTAGATTTACGTCGTGCTTTTTGGCAAATACCTTTGTCCGTCAAGTCACGAGATTACACTTGTTTTACCGTACCCAACCGTCCATTATACCGTTATTGTGTAATGCCTTTTGGGCTAACAAATGCCCCTCAAGCTCTTTGTAGGTTAATGGACATTGTTATACCTGGCCACCTAAAACAAGAAGTTTTCGTCTATCTTGACGATTTACTTATTATATCTGAAACCTTTGATCAGCACATGTCAGTTTTGTCCGAAGTTGCGAGCCAATTACGTAAAGCCTGTCTAACCATAAATGTTGGAAAGAGCAAATTTTGCATAAAAGAAGTTCAGTATCTTGGCTATATCGTCGGGAACGGTACTTTAAGAACCGATCCCGAAAAGATATTAGCTGTTACTGACTATCCACGTCCTACATCTGTAAAACAGCTGCGCAGATTCTTGGGAATGGCCGGCTGGTATCGGCGTTTTGTTGATAATTTTGCCTCCATCACAGTACCACTTACCAATTTATTAAAAAAAGGAAAAGGGTTTACTTGGAATGAGGAAGCACAGTCCGCATTTGAATGCTTGAAAAATAAACTTTCTATGGCCCCAGTTTTAATTAGTCCAAATTACAATAGGAAATTTATTATTCAATGTGATGCTAGCAAATTTGGCGTAGGAGCCGTGCTTGCCCAAACCAATGACGAGGGTCAAGAAATGCCAGTAGCATTCTTTTCCAAAAAGCTTAATAAAGCTCAGTCCAATTATAGTGTGACAGAGCTTGAATGCTTGTCGGTAATGTTAGCTTTGAAGAAATTTCGCGCCTATGTGGAAGGCCAGGATTTTGTTGTGGTAACGGACCACTCAAGTCTTCAGTGGCTTATGAGCCAAAACGATCTTTCAGGAAGGTTAGCTCGTTGGTCACTGAAGCTGCAGGGGTACCGTATGAAGATTGAGCATCGTCGGGGATCACAAAACGTGGTGCCTGATTGTCTCTCAAGACAAAATTTTAACCCGGTCGAGGAATTGGAAAGCTGTCCACTTATTGACTTAGATTCCTCAGAGTTTAATTCCAAAGCTTATACTCAATTGCGAGAAAATATCATGACCAGTCAAGCTAATCTTCCTGACGTTAAAGTGGTAGATGACAAAATATATAAGCGATGTGATTTTTCTGATGGAAATCCTGAAAGTGAAATGTTTGTGTGGAAACTTTGGGTTCCTCCTGGGCTAGTTAACGTGGTTATTAGTAATGCTCACAATCCTCCCAATAAGTGTCATGGCGGTATAGCGAAGACGCTTGAACGTTTAAAATTGAATTTATATTGGCCAAAAATGGCGAATGACGTTAAGGAATTTATTTCACATTGCCAAATATGTATGCAAACCAAGGCCCCTAATTCTGTATTAAGGCCTCCTATGGTAGGAAAATTTTTGTCCGTCCGTCCTTTTCAAAATCTTTATATAGATTTGTTAGGTCCATACCCACGCTCAAAGAAAGCTAACATTGGCATAATTATTGTATTAGATCAATATACAAAATTTCCTATTTTTAAACCTATAAAAAAATTTTGTTCTTCCGTAATTATATCATTTTTGCTGGAAGAAGTATTTCCCATATTTGGGACACCGGAGACACTTTTGAGCGACAATGGTAGACAATTTAAATGCTTGAAGTTTGAACAGTTTCTGAAAGATCGAGGAGTTAAACATATTTATACCGCCCTTTATAGCCCGCAGGCTAACGCAAGCGAGCGGGTCAACCGCAGTATTATTGCAGGAATAAGGACTTATATAAATAAGGACCATTCAGAGTGGGATGTATATCTAAGTGAAATAGGAGAATCTATTAGAAGCTCGTTCCATCAAACTATAGGGTGTAGTCCTTATTACACACTATTCGGTCAAAGTATGGTAACAAATGGTTTGGATTACGAATTACTTCGTAGGTTAGGAAGCTTTGACTTTCAGGTTTTAGAACGCAAAGATAAATTGGATATAATAAGGAAAAATGTGTTGGATCATATCGAAAAAGCTTTTACAAATTCGGCGAAAAGATATAACTTGAGGAGTAAAGACAAATCCTTTAAAATAGGCGAGACTGTTTACAGGAGGAATTTCGTACTAAGTAATGCCAGTAAGAAATTTTGTTCAAAATTTGCACCTAAATTCATTCGAGCTAAGGTAATTGGAATAAAAGGGAACAATATATATGAATTAGAAGACGAAACTACAGGTAGACGCGACTTCTATCACGGAAAGGATATTAGAAATAATACATAGAGAAATGTAACCTTTTCTCATGTTTTGACAACTGGGCTGCAAAACATGTTTTGTACTAGGTTACCTCATAGTCAGTAAAAATACTCATGAAAACTTTGATTTTATAGTAACTGTAAGAAAGAAAATCGTTTTTATAAAAGTTCGAAAGTCGGCTTATAAAACTGTAATGAAAACCCTAAATGTAGGAAACATACTCTCAAAACACTTCCTATAATATTTGTTTCATTCATAATCATTTCATTGATTGTTAACTCATTCATAAGATTTCTCCACGCGGAATTTTTTTTTGGGGGTGCTTTGCAAGACCGAGTAGAATGAAGGAGGTTGTTTTTTTTTTTTCTGAGGCGAGCTTTAACACAGTACAGAACATTTTATTCTTGGCTATAAAATAAAAACGTGTAAAAGTATAAAAATAAAATTTTTGGCTCCAATTCATAATTTTATCAAATGCTGAAAATTTAAAATTAAGTAACAATAATTCATTGGCTGCAATTTACTTATTTGGAATAAAAGAAGTTTTTCAAGATTCTTGATTTAACCTGATAGAGGTTTAACTCATTAAACCACGTGAATTACTCCACGTTGGATATTATATAATAATCGATATTCCTTAATTAAATGCAACTGGAATTGTACAAAAAAAAAAAAAAAAAGTATATTCGGCAATTTATAACCAGGAGTAACCACGTTTTTGGCTGGAGACACGTTTTTTTTTTTGATTATCTACTTCCATAAAATTACAAAACGAGAATTCTACTTTCATTATATTTATAAAGAGAATTAGTACTATTTTATAAATTATATAGATTTTTTTTTTGTTATCAAAAAAAAAAAAACAAGAAAAAACAAGTAAGAAATTATAGTCGGGCGTGGCCGACCATATGATACCCTACACCAATTGCGAATATTAAATGTGATTAATTTCAATAATGAAGCATTTCTGTTAATCTCATATAGGTTCCAAATAATGTCTGTTCATGTTCGGTTGTATGCTGATCCAGGTAGTGGATCCAGAGAATAGTATGTGACACATTTTAACAAATTATATTCAAAATTGCGATCTGTTGCGTGCACACAAGGTTTACACGGTCACAAAGACGGACATAGCTTAATAAGGACAAATATTTTTGAGTGTTACAAACATCACCACATTGTGCCGACTTTTGGATAGATAGTAGTATATTAGACGTAGTTAAAAGATAAACGACCGAAATCGGAAGGTCCGGATGTATGGAGGCTAAGGCAGAAATTGAGCCGATCCTTATAAAATGTATTATTGGGAATTATCTATATACATATATAAAAATGAATGTGTGTTTGTTTGTATGTTTATATCTTTGTATGTTTGTGTGTTTATATGTTTGTATGTTTGAACGTTATAGACTACTAAACGGCTAAACCGATTTTCTTCAAATGTTCACAGCACATTCGTATGTGTGATAATAGGCTACTTTTTATTTCCGATCATGGCGAAAAATGACAGTGTTATTTATAATTACATATCAAACTTAGTTGTGCCAATTTTTGAGAAGATAGTAGTGTATGTTCCAAATTTCATCAAATTATCTCAAAAATTGCGACCTGTAGAGTGCGCACAAGGTTTACATGGACACACAGACAGACAGACGGACGGACGGACGGACAGACGGACATAGCTTAATCGACTCAGGAAGTGATTCTGAGTCGATTGGTATACTTTAAGGTGGGTGTAGGACCAATATTTTTGGGTGTTACAAACATCAGCACAAACGCATAATACCCTCCCCACTATAGTGGTGTAGGGTATAAAAATGAATGTGTGTTTGTTTGTATGTTTATATCTTTGTATGTTTGTGTGTTTATATGTTTGTATGTTTGAACGTTATAGACTACTAAACGGCTAAACCGATTTTCTTCAAATTTTCACAGCACATTCGTATGTGTGATAATAGGCTACTTTTTATTTCCGATCATGGCGAAAAATGACAGTGTTATTTATAATTACATATCAAACTTAGTTGTGCCAATTTTTGAGAAGATAGTAGTATATTTATCGTAGTTATAAGCTAAGAGGCCCTAATCGGTAGGTCCGGTTGTATGGGGGCTATGGCAAAAATTGGTCCGATCCTTATAAAATTTAATGTCGACATTTTATATAAAATGTTTATATAAAATCTATTTGTGGTAAATTTCATATTGATACTAGTGTTTATAAGTGAATTGTGGACATTCAAGTCATTTTCTGAGGGGGACTTTGTATGGGGGCTAGGGTCATATATATATCATATATTTGACAAAGTTATGAGCTAAAAGGCCCAAATCGGAAGGTCCGCTTATATGGGGGCTGGAGTAAAACTTGGTCCGATCCCTATAAAATTTATTGTTGGGAATTATGTTTATATAAAACTCATTTGTGCCAAATTTCATCGTGATACTACTGTTTATAAGTGAATTGTGGACATTCAAGTCATTTTCTGAGGGGGACTTTGTATGGGGGCTAGGGTCAAATAATGCCCGATCTTTACGAAAATCACTAGAATTATTAAGACATATATAAAACTAAACTTTTCCAATTTTTGTAGAGATAGCAGATCATTTAACATAATTATGAGGTCAAAAGCCCTATTCGGGGGGTCCGGTTGTATGGGGGCTAGGTGAAATAATGGACCGATTTCAACCATTTTCAATAGCGTTCGTCCTTGGACCAAGAGAAGTGTATGTTCCAAATTTCATCAAATTATCTCAAAAATTGCGACCTGTAGAGTGCGCACAAAGTTTACATGGACACACAGACAGACAGACAGACGGACGGACGGACGGACGGACAGACGGACATAGCTTAATCGACTCAGGAAGTGATTCTGAGTCGATTGGTATACTTTAAGGTGGGTGTAGGACCAATATTTTTGGGTGTTACAAACATCAGCACAAACGCATAATACCCTCCCCACTATAGTGGTGTAGGGTATAAAAAAAATAATAATTTAAAATTTTCATAATTTATCTAAAATTGTAAACTATTTGATTGTTATAATTTCACTTCTAGTAAATCTTGTTGTAATTTTTTTATTTGTATAAATTGTCATTTCATTCATAAATTTTATTGTAATTTTCTTCCACATCATTTCATTCATAAATTTCTCTATTTCTTTAAATACTCTCCTGATATATCGACTCGCTTATTTACTTTCTCGATTAAGCAAGACTTAATTCCTAATTAGTGTAAAAGTGAACGTCGAGATCGACATACCAAGAGAAGTGTACTTATGTACGTTAAATTTGTTTATATACATATATTTTTGTTGTTGTAATATTAGGTATAAGTTATAGTTAGGTTTAAGTCATAAGTTAATGCCAAAAAGAAGTTAAAATATTATATCATACTAAAGAAGTTATTAACATCAACAAGGGCATCGATGGAGAAGATCTTCCACATCAGCCAGATTACAAGAGAGTAACAAGCATGTAAGTCAATTTCTCTTTACTTAAAATATGTATGATGAATTAAAACTAGTTTGTTATATGAAAGGAGAATAACAAAGGAATTAATGTTGTTGTAATATTTTTATTATTCACTTTCTTTTTGGTATTTTATTATTACTATTTTTTTTTTCTCTATTTTGTTTTGATCGTAAAATACGTTTAATTTCATTCATTTATTTTACTATTACTTATGATTTCATTGATTACAATTTTCATTCTTTAAATACTTATATTCTATTTATCGATTTTGTTATTATAACTTGTTTCCAACTAAATTTAAGTGTAGTCAATACGACATATTATTTATAGAATCTTATAAAGTCGGCAATATAATGAAATCGTGAAAATTATTTATTTTTATAATTATGGAATAAAACCAAAATGAGTTTCTAAAATTTTAATATGGTCTGAAATTGATTAATTTAATTGTGTTGTATATTGGGTCTTAAACTCCATCTGAAGACATGGAAGGGTTAGGGTAAAGAACAGGCATAACATAAGCTCTGTTGGAATAAGTTTATTAATAGCTATTCTCTTTTATTTTTGTCCGTTTAGTTACCTCTACTTGAGTTGTTACATTCATGTGTGTACAATTTTCTGCTTATTAGTATTTTGCATGGGTTTTTGTCCTTTTCCTAATTATAAAGGATCCACGCTGACTAAAGCAGCCGATAATATTTCTAGGTACACACTTAGGTAAAGACAAAATTACTATCTGCCCACAAAGAAAATAATTAACTGCAAAATTCGTAACAACCTCAAATTACCGCGTTTTTAAACCTGGGAAAATAATTCTACCGATTTATCCAATTGGCCGTTTTCTAAAAACACATTATGCAATAAATTATATACCAAAACAAATGGCAATTTTAATGCTTTAAAATGGTGCATAAACGACTGTCCTAGCACGAAAACTGCCAAAGTTAATTGCAGCCATATCGGAACCTCAGATTACCGCGTTTATTAAACATAGAACAATAATTCTACCGATCTATCAAATTCACCAATTAGTAAAAACACACATTATGCTACAAATTATATACCATATTAAAGTGCAATCATAATGCTTTAAAATGAAGCATAAATGACTGTCATAACATGAAAACTGTCAATGTTATTTGCAACCATATCGTAACCTCAAATTACCGCCTTTTTAAAGCTGTGAAAATAATTCTACCGATCTATCCAATTGGCAATTTTCTAAAAATATATTATGCAATAAATTATATACCAAAACAAATGGCAATTTCAATGCTTTAAAATGGTGCATAAACGACTGTCCTAGCACGAAAACTGACAAAGTTAATTGCAGCCATATCGGAACCTCAGATTACCGCGTTTATTAAACATAGAACAATAATTCTACCGATCTATCAAATTCACCAATTAGTAAAAACACACATTATGCTACAAATTATATACCATATTAAAGTGCAATCATAATGCTTTAAAATGAAGCATAAATGACTGTCATAACATGAAAACTGTCAATGTTATTTGCAACCATATCGTAACCTCAAATTACCGCCTTTTTAAAGCTGTGAAAATAATTCTACCGATCTATCCAATTGGCAATTTTCTAAAAATACATTATGCAATAAATTATATACCAAAACAAATGGCAACTATAATGCAATAAAAAGATATATAAACGACTGTTATAACATGAAAACTATAAAAGGTAATTTGCAACCATATCGGAGCCTTGAATTACCGCATTTTTAAACCTGTACCAATAAATATACCGATCTATCACACCAAAATAAAGTGCAACTGTAATGCTTTAAAATGATGCATAAACTATTGCCCTAGCATGAAAACTGTCAAAGTTATTTGCAACCATATCGGAACCTCAAATTACCGCGTTTTTAAACATAGAACAATAATTCTACCGATCCATCAAATTGACCATTTTTTAGACGAACACATTATGCCACAAATGATATACCAAATTAAAGTGCAATCATAATGCTCTAAACTGATGCATAAATGACTGTCATAGCATGAAAACTGTCAAAGTTATTCACAACCATATCGGAACCTCAAATTACCGCCTTTTTAAACATGGGAAAATAATTCTACCGATCTATCCAATTGGCCATTTTCTTAAAATACATTATGCAATAAATTATATACCAAAACAAATGGCAATTTTAATGCTTTAAAATGGTGCATAAACGACTGTCCTAGCACGAAAACTGCCAAAGTTAATTGCAACCATATCGGAACCTCAGATTACTGCTTTTATTAAACATAGAACAATAATTCTACCGATCTATCAAATTGACCAATTTGTAAAACACACATTATGCTACAAATTATATACCATATTAAAGTGCAATCATAATGCTTTAAAATGATGCATAAATGACTGTCATAGCATGAAAACTGTCAATGTTATTTGCAACCACATCGGAACCTCAAATTACCGCCTTTTTAAAGCTGTGAAAATAATTCTACCGATCTATCCAATTGGCAATTTTCTAAAAATATATTATGCAATAAATTATATACCAAAACAAATGGCAACTATAATGCAATAAAAAGATATATAAACGACTGTTATAACATGAAAACTATAAAAGTTATTTGCAACCATATCGGAGCCTTAAATTACCGCATTTTTGAACCTGTACCAATAAATATACCGATCTATCCAATTTTTGTAAAAATTCATTATGCCCCAAATAAAGTGCAACTGTAATGCTTTAAAATGATGCGTAAACTAATGCCCTAGCATGAAAGCTGTCAAAGTTATTTGCAACCATATCGGAACCTCAAATTACCGCGTTTTTAAACATAGAACAATAATTCTACCGATCCATCAAATTGACCATTTTTTAGACGAACACATTATGCCACAAATGATATACCAAATTAAAGTGCAATCATAATGCTCTAAACTGATGCATAAATGACTGTCATAGCATGAAAACTGTCAAAGTAATTCACAACCATATCGGAACCTCAAATTACCGCCTTTTTAAACCTGGGAAAATAATTCTATCGATCTATCCAATTGGCCATCTTCTAAAAATACATTATGCAATAAATTATATACCAAAACAAATGGCAACTAAAATGCAATAAAAAGATGTTTGCAGCCATATCGGGGCCTTAAATTGCCGCATTTTTAAACCTGTACCAATAAATATACCGATCTATCCAATTTTTGTAAAAATTCATTATGCCACAAATTATGCACAAAAACAAAGTGCAACTGTAATGCTTTAAAATGATGCATAAATGACTGTCATAGCATGGAAACTGTCAAAGTTATTCACAACCATATCGGAACCTCAAATTAACGCGTTTTTAAACCTGGGAAAATAATTCTACCGATCTATCCAATTGGCCGTTTTCTAAAAATACATTATGCAATAAATTATATACCAAAACAAATGGCAATTTTAATGCTTTAAAATGGTGCATAAACGACTGTCCTAGCACGAAAACTGCCAAAGTTAATTGCAGCCATATCGGAACCTCAGATTACCGAGTTTATTAAACATAGAACAATAATTCTACCGATCTATCAAATTCACCAATTAGTAAAAACACACATTATGCTACAAATTATATACCATATTAAAGTTCAATCATAATGCTTTAAAATGAAGCATAAATGACTGTCATAGCATGAAAACTGTCAATGTTATTTGCAACCATATCGGACCCTCAAATTACCACCTTTTTAAAGCTGTGAAAATAATTCTACCGATCTATCCAATTGGCAATTTTCTAAAAATATATTATGCAATAAATTATATACCAAAACAAATGGCAACTATAATGCAATAAAAAGGTATATAAACGACTGTTATAACATGGAAACTATAAAAGTTATTTGCAACCATATCGGAGCCTTGAATTACCGCATTTTTAAACCTGTACCAATAAATATACCGATCTATCCAATTTTTGTAAAAATTCATTATGCCACAAATTATACACCAAAATAAAGTGCAACTGTAATGCTTTAAAATGATGCATAAACTATTGCCCTAGCATGAAAACTGTCAAAGTTATTTGCAACCATATCGGAAATTACCGCGTTTTTAAACATAGATAATAATTCTACCGATCCATCAAATTGACCATTTTTTAGACGAACACATTGTGCCACAAATGATATACCAAATTAAAGTGCAATCATAATGCTTTAAAATGATTCATAAATGACTGTCATAGCATGAAAACTGTCAAAGTTATTCACAACCATATCGGAACCTCAAATTACCGCCTTTTTAACCTGGGAAAATAATTCTACCGATCTATCCAATTGGCCATTTTCTAAAAATACATTATGCAATAAATTATATACCAAAGCAAATGGCAACTATAATGCAATAAAAAGATATATAAACGACTGTTATAACATGAAAACTATAAAAGTTATTTGCAACCATATCGGAGCCTTAAATTACCGCATTTTTGAACCTGTACCAATAAATATACCGATCTATCCAATTTTTGTAAAAATTCATTATGCCACAAATTATACACCAAAATAAAGTGCAACTGTAATGCTTTAAAATGATGCGTAAACTAATGACCTAGCATGAAAACTGTCAAAGTTATTTGCAACCATATCGGAACCTCAAATTACCGCGTTTTTAACACAGAACAATAATTCTACCGATCCATCAAATTGACCATTTTTTAGACGAACACATTATGCCACAAATGATATACCAAATTAAAGTGCAATCATAATGCTCTAAACTGATGCATAAATGACTGTCATAGCATGAAAACTGTCAACGTTATTTGCAACCATATCGGAATCTCAAATTACCGCCTTTTCAAAGCTGTGAAAATAATTCTACCGATCTATCCAATTGGCAATTTTCTAAAAATATATTATGCAATAAATTATATACCAAAACAAATGGCAACTAAAATGCAATAAAAAGATGTATAAACGACTGTTATAACATGAAAACTATAAAAGTTATTTGCAACCATATCGGGGCCTTAAATTACCGCATTTTTAAACCTGTACCAATAAATATACCGATCTATCCAATTTTTGTAAAAATTCATTATGCCACAAATTATACACAAAAACAAAGTGCACCTGTAATGCTTTAAAATGATGCATAAATGACTGTCATAGCATGAAAACTGTCAAAGTTATTCACAACCATATCGGAACCTCAAATTACCGCGTTTTTAAACCTGGGAAAATTATTCTACCGATTTATCCAATTGGCCGTTTTCTAAAAATACATTATGCAATAAATTATATACCAAAACAAATGGCAATTTTAATGCTTTAAAATGGTGCATAAACGACTGTCCTAGCACGAAAACTGCCAAAGTTAATTGCAGCCATATCGGAACCTCAGATTACCGCGTTTATTAAACATAGAACAATAATTCTACCGATCTATCAAATTGATCAATTTGTAAAAACACACATTATGCTACAAATTATATACCATATTAAAGTGCAATCATAATGCTTTAAAATGAAGCATAAATGAATGTCATAGCATGAAAACTGTCAATGTTATTTGCAACCATATCGGAACCTCAAATTACCGCCTTTTTAAAGCTGTGAAAATAATTCTACCGATCTATCCAATTGGCAATTTTCTAAAAATATATTATGCAATAAATTATATACCAAAACAAATGGCAACTATAATGCAATAAAAAGATATATAAACGACTGTTATAACATGAAAACTATAAAAGTTATTTGCAACCATATCGGAGCCTTGAATTACCGCATTTTTAAACCTGTACCAATAAATATACCGATCTATCCAACTTTTGTAAAAATTCATTATGCCACAAATTATACACCAAAATAAAGTGCAACTGTAATGCTTTAAAATGATGCATAAACTATTGCCCTAGCATGAAAACTGTCAAAGTTATTTGCAACCATATCGGAACCTCAAATTACCGCGTTTTTAAACATAGAACAATAATTCTACCGATCCTTCAAATTGACCATTTTTTAGACGAACACATTGTGCCACAAATGATATACTAAATTAAAGTGCAATCATAATGCTTTAAAATGATTCATAAATGACTGTCATAGCATGAAAACTGTCAAAGTTATTCACAACCATATCGGAAACCTCAAATTACCGCCTTTTTAAACCTGGGAAAATAATTCTATCGATCTACCCAATTGGCCATCTTCTAAAAATACATTATGCAATAAATTATATACCAAAACAAATGGCAACTAAAATGCAATAAAAAGATGTATAAACGACTGTTATAACATGAAAAATATAAAAGTTATTTGCAACCATATCGGGGCCTTAAATTACCGCATTTTTAAACCTGTACCAATAAATATACCGATCTATCCAATTTTTGTAAAAATTCATTATGCCACAAATTATACACCAAAATAAAGTGCAACTGTAATGCTTTAAAATGATGCGTAAACTAATGCCGTAGCATGAAAACTGTCAAAGTTATTTGCAACCATATCGGAACCTCAAATTACCGCGTTTTTAAACATAGAACAATAATTCTACCGATCCATCATATTGACCATTTTTTAGACGAACACATTGTGCCACAAATGATATACTAAATTAAAGTGCAATCATAATGCTTTAAAATGATTCATAAATGACTGTCATAGCATGAAAACTGTCAAAGTTATTCACAACCATATCGGAACCTCAAATTACCGCCTTTTTAAACCTGGGAAAATAATTCTATCGATCTACCCAATTGGCCATCTTCTAAAAATACATTATGCAATAAATTATATACCAAAACAAATGGCAACTAAAATGCAATAAAAAGATGTATAAACGACTGTTATAACATGAAAAATATAAAAGTTATTTGCAACCATATCGGGGCCTTAAATTACCGCATTTTTAAACCTGTACCAATAAATATACCGATCTATCCAATTTTTGTAAAAATTCATTATGCCACAAATTATACACAAAAACAAAGTGCACCTGTAATGCTTTAAAATGATGCATAAATGACTGTCATAGCATGAAAACTGTCAAAGTTATTCACAACCATATCGGAACCTCAAATTACCGCCTTTTTAAACCTGGGAAAATAATTCTACCGATCTATCCAATTGGCCATTTTCTTAAAATACATTATGCAATAAATTATATACCAAAACAAATGGCAATTTTAATGCTTTAAAATGGTGCATAAACGACTGTCCTAGCACGAAAACTGCCAAAGTTAATTGCAACCATATCGGAACCTCAGAATACTGCTTTTATTAAGCATAGAACAATAATTCTACCGATCAATCAAATTGACCAATTTGTAAAAACACACATTATGCTACAAAATATATACCATATTAAAGTGCAATCATAATGCTTTAAAATGATGCATAAATGACTGTCATAGCATGAAAACTGTCAATGTTATTTGCAACCATATCGGAACCTCAAATTACCGCCTTTTTAAAGCTGTGAAAATAATTCTACCGATCTATCCAATTGGCAATTTTCTAAAAATATATTATGCAATAAATTATATACCAAAACAAATGGCAACTATAATGCAATAAAAAGATATATAAACGACTGTTATAACATGAAAACTATAAAAGTTATTTGCAACCATATCGGAGCCTTGAATTACCGCATTTTTAAACCTGTACCAATAAATATACCGATCTATCCAACTTTTGTAAAAATTCATTATGCCACAAATTATACACCAAAATAAAGTGCAACTGTAATGCTTTAAAATGATGCATAAACTATTGCCCTAGCATGAAAACTGTCAAAGTTATTTGCAACCATATCGGAACCTCAAATTACCGCGTTTTTAAACATAGAACAATAATTCTACCGATCCTTCAAATTGACTGTTATTACGGGTTAGAAAGGGTAGGGTATAGATTAGTCTTACGTAGCGTGTAAGTAAAAAAAAACTCTTTTCTTTTTCTTTTCACAAACGTTATAAATTCATATGTTTATTGAACTCTAACGGGTAAGTATTTAATATATAGAGTAACGGCTGTATTTATAAAAACTTATTTTAGGTTTATTAAACAATTTTAGGAAAAATTCAGGAAAATCGTATTTATAAACGTGAAATAGCTTAAAACACCTTCAATAAACCATTGACAATCAGAAGAATTTTATTTTAGGCTCGACCCTTCTTTAAGCCAACAATAAGTTGATTTTTAACAATTTTTTTCTCAGATAAAGATTTTTTCCGGTAATTTTAGGTTGATTGCGAAAACTAATTATGGTTTCTTTTAAAATAAAATCTAAAAATTCTAATTTTAACGTTTACAAATTTGTAAATAAAATCCCAGAAAATTTTTTAAACGATTATATTTTGAGGAAAAAACTCAAATCTAGGCATTATTGGATTAATGCATGAATATTTGACAATATTCCAATTGTCCAGCACTATTTTTAGGCAATTTGGAAATGCCCGTCTGTCAACCAAATGATGGACAAAAATTTGATTTGGCTTTTTCAAAGTTTGTTGGTTAAATATAATGCCATAAAGTAATTAACCATGTAAATTGATTAGTGTTATATTGATTAGTGTTATACTAATGCAAAATATATTCGCCGGCATTAAAATTAGTCAAATATCAAAGAAATTTATCAATATTTGCAAAAATTTATCAAAAATTACAAGGAAAATAAGTAAAAATAAGAAAATGTGTCATAGTGATGTATATTTTGTCGCAAAATATCCGTTATTCGGATACTTTTAATAATAATTATAAATTATATGTTATATTTATACATCTGAACTAAATAGACATTTATTAAAGCCATATATATATATTTATTTTTCTTAAAAGTTTGTTTTATTGTCAAAAATCTATTATAAACAAAAATATGAAATTAAGAAAACCGAATCAACGAATATTTTATCCTAATTGTACGCAACACTAACACATAAAATGACAGCCATATTGTACAGTGCTGCCAGCTTAAACATAAATCAGCACAATAGTTAATATACGTTTATTATTTGTTTATGAATATCACAATTTTATTAATGGTTTTTAAGGCTAAAGTGTGCTTTAACTATTGAGTGCATTAAAAGCAAAATAAGATTTTTTTATAAATACAAGCGTTAATATATAGGGTAAGTATTTAATATATAGGGTAAGTACATATATTTAACAAATTTTAGGTTAATGTTAATGTATTTATTTTATTTTCAATTCTTTTAAGGCTTAAGGGTTTTAATTTAGGTTTAGGGTTTTATTATATTGTTTCATGTTTTTAACTGTGATATTCACTGTGATAATTAAGAATTTTATTTTAGGGTTTTAATATTTATTCTTAGGTTTAGGGTTTTAACACAGGTTATATATTTTACCACTAGTTTTAAGTTTTAGCACTAGGTTTAGGTTTTATAATTTATGTATTTAAAAGGCACTTTGAGTTCTCACTGTCTGTTGTAGGGGTTGTTGTTTTATTTGGTTTGTTTTAGCGCTCACACACTTGTTGTTACTTGCAAATTATATTTGAAGTGACGATAATAAAGCTGCAGCTAGCTTTAATGTGCCTAAGCTGAAGTTGGCTGCAGTTGAGAGGTGGGTGTTGTTTGACATCAGGGATGGGTTTTTTGTTCATTGAAATGAACATTGACCATTTTTTAGACGAACACATTGTGCCACAAATGATATACCAAATTAAAGTACAATCATAATGCTCTAAACTGATACATAAATGACTGTCATAGCATGAAAACTGTCAAAGTTATTCACAACCATATCGGAACCTCAAATTACCGCGTTTTTTAAACCTGGGAAAATAATTCTACCGATTTATCCAATTGGCCGTTTTCTAAAAGTACATTATGCAATAAATTATATACCAAAACAAATGGCAATTTTAATGCTTTAAAATGGTGCATAAACGACTGTCTTAGCACGAAAACTGCCAAAGTTAATTGCAGCCATATCGGAACCTCAGATTACCGCGTTTATTAAACATAGAACAATAATTCTACCTATCTATCAAATTCACCAATTAGTAAAAACACACATTATGCTACAAATTATATACCATATTAAAGTGCAATCATAATGCTTTAAAATGAAGCATAAATGACTGTCATAGCATGAAAACTGTCAATGTTATTTGCAACCATATCGGAACCTCAAATTACCGCCTTTTTAAAGCTGTGAAAATAATTCTACCGATCTATCCAATTGGCAATTTTCTAAAAATATATTATGCAATAAATTATATACCAAAACAATGGCAACTATAATGCAATAAAAGATATATAAACGACTGTTATAACATGAAAACTATAAAAGTTATTTGCAACCATATCGGAGCCTTGAATTACCGCAGTTTTAAGCCTGTACCAATAAATATACCGATCTATCCAACTTTTGTAAAAATTCATTATGCCACAAATTATACACCAAAATAAAGTGCAACTGTAATGCTTTAAAATGATGCATAAACTATTGCCCTAGCATGAAAACTGTCAAAGTTATTTGCAACCATATCGGAACCTCAAATTACCGCGTTTTTAAACATAGAACAATAATTCTACCGATCCTTCAAATTGACCATTTTTTAGACGAACACATTGTGCCACAAATGATATACCAAATTAAAGTGCAATCATAATGCTTTAAAATGATGCATAAATGACTGTCATAGCATGAAAACTGTCAAAGTTATTCACAACCATATCGGAACCTCAAATTACCGCGTTTTTAAACCTGGGAAAATAATTCTACCGATTTATCCAATTGGCCGTTTTTCTAAAAATACATTATGCAATAAATTATATACCAAAACAAATGGCAATTTTAATGCTTTAAAATGGTGCATAAACGACTGTCCTAGCACGAAAACTGCCAAAGTTAATTGCAACCATATCGAAACCTCAGATTACTGCTTTTATTAAACATAGAACAATAATTCTACCGATCTATCAAATTGACCAATTTGTAAAAATACACATTATACTACAAATGATATACCATATTAAAGTGCAATCATAATGCTTTAAAATGATGCATAAATGACTGTCATAGCGTGAAACTGTCAATGTTATTTGCAGCCATATCGGAACCTCAAACTACCGCGTTTTTAAAGCTGTGAAAATAATTCTACCGATCTATCCAAATGGCCATTTTCCAAAAATATATTATGGAATAAATTATATACCAAAGCAAATGGCAACTATATTGCAATAAAAGATATATAAACGACTGTTATAACATGAAAACTATAAAAGTTATTTGCAACCATATCGGAGCCTTAAATTACCGCATTTTTGAACCTGTACCAATAAATATACCGATCTATCCAATTTTTGTAAAAATTCATTATGCCACAAATTATACACCAAAATAAAGTGCAACTGTAATGCTTTAAAATGATGCGTAACTAATGCCCTAGCATGAAAACTGTCAAAGTTATTTGCAACCATATCGGAACCTCAAATTACCGCGTTTTTAAACATAGAACAATAATTCTACCGATCCATCAAATTGACCATTTTTTAGACGAACACATTATGCCACAAATGATATACCAAATTAAAGTGCAATCATAATGCTCTAAACTGATGCATAAATGACTGTCATAGCATGAAACTGTCAAAGTAATTCACAACCATATCGGAACCTCAAATTACCGCCTTTTTAAACCTGGGAAAATAATTCTATCGATCTATCCAATTGGCCATCTTCTAAAAATACATTATGCAATAAATTTATATACCAAACAAATGGCAACTAAAATGCAATAAAAGGATGTATAAACGACTGTTATAACATGAAAACTATAAAAGTTATTTGCAACCATATCGGAGCCTTAAATTACCGCATTTTTGAACCTGTACCAATAAATATACCGATCTATCCAATTTTTGTAAAAATTCATTATGCCACAAATTATACACCAAAATAAAGTGCAACTGTAAGCTTTAATTTAAAATGATGCATAAATGACTGTCATAGCATGATAAACTGTCAAAGTTATTTCACAACCATATCGGAACTCAAATTACCGCCTTTTTAAACCTGGGAAAATAATTCTACCGATTTATCCAATTGGCCGTTTTCTAAAATACATTATGCAATAAATTATATACCAAAACAAAATGGCAATTTTAATGCTTTTAAAATGGTGCATAAACGACTGTCCTAGCACGAAAATGCCAAAGTTAATGGCCAGCCATATCGGAACTCAGATTACCGCGTTATTAAAATAGAACAATAATTCTACCGATCTATCAAATTCACCAATTAGTAAAAACACATTATGCTACAAATTATATACCATATTAAAGTGCAATCATAATGCTTTTAAAATGAAGCATAAATGACTGTCATAGCATGAAAACTGTCAATGTCTTTGCAACCATATCGGAACCTCAAATTATCGCCTTTTTAAAGCTGTGAAAATAATTCTACCGATCTATCCAATTGGCAATTTTCTAAAAATATATTATGCAATAAATTATATACCAAAACAAATGGCAACTATAATGCAATAAAAAGATATATAAACGACTGTTATAACATGAAACTATAAAAGTTATTTGCAACCATATCGGAGCCTTGAATTACCGCATTTTTAAACCTGTACCAATAAATATACCGATCTATCCAACTTTTGTAAAAATTCATTATGCCACAAATTATACACCAAAATAAAGTGCAACTCTAATGCTTTAAAATGATGCATAAACTATTGCCCTAGCAATAGTCAAACTGTCAAAGTTATTTTGCAACCATATCGGAACCTCAAATTACCGCGTTTTTAAACATGGAACAATAATTCTACCGATCCTTCAAATTGACCATTTTTTAGACGAACACATTGTGCCACAAATGATATACCAAACTAAAGTGCAATCATAATGCTTTAAAATGATGCATAAATGACTGTCATAGCGTGAAAACTGTCAATGTTATTTGCAGCCAGATTACTGCGTTTATTAAACATAGAACAATAATTCTACCGATCTATCAAATTGACCAATTTGTAAAAATACACATTATGCTACAAATGATATACCATATTAAAGTGCAATCATAATGCTTTAAAATGATTGTATAAATGACTGTCATAGCGTGAAAACTGTCAATGTTATTTGCAGCCATATCGGAACCTCAAACTACCACGTTTTTTAAAGCTGTGAAAATAATTCTACCGATCTATCCAATTGGCCATTTTCCAAAAATATATTATGGAATAAATTATATACCAAGCAAATGGCAACTATAATGCAATAAAAAGATATATATATATTACAACTGTAATAACATGAAAACTATAAAGTTATTTGCAACCATATCGGAGCCTTAAATTACCGCATTTTTGAACCTGTACCAATAAATATACCGATCTATCCAATTTTTGTAAAAATTCATCATGCCACAAATTATACACCAAAACAAAGTGCAACTGTAATGCTTTAAAATGATGCGTAAACTAATGCCCTAGCATGAAAACTGTCAAAGTTATTTGCAACCATATCGGAACCTCAAATTACCGCGTTTTTAAACATAGAACAATAATTCTACCCGATCCATCAAATTGACCATTTTTTAGACGAACACATTATGCCACAAATGATATACCAAATTAAAGTGCAATCATAATGTTCTAAACTGATGCATAAATGACTGTCATAGCATGAAAACTGTCAAAGTAATTCACAACCATATCGGAACCTCAAATTACCGCCTTTTTAAACCTGGGAAAATAATTCTATCGATCTATCCAATTGGCCATCTTCTAAAAATACATTATGCAATAAATTATATACCAAAACAAATGGCAACTAAAATGCAATAAAAAGATGTATAAACGACTGTTATAACATGAAAACTATAAAAGTTATTTGCAACCATATCGGAGCCTGAAATTACCGCATTTTTGAACCTGTACCAATAAATATACCGATCTATCCAATTTTTGTAAAAATTCATTATGCCACAAATTATACACCAAAATTGTTATTTGCAGCCATATCGGAACCTCAAACTACCGCGTTTTTAAAGCTGTGAAAATAATTCTACCGATCTATCCAATTGGCCATTTTCCAAAATATGTTATGGAATAAATAATATATTCAAAGCAAATGGCAACTATAATGCAATAAAAAGATATATAAACGACTGTTATAAGATGAAAACTATAAAAGTTATTTGCAACCATATCAGAGCCTTAAATTACCGCATTTTTGAACCTGTACCAATAAATATACCGATCTATCCAATTTTTGTAAAAATTCATTATGCCACAAATTATACACCAAAATAAAGTGCAACTGTAATGCTTTAAAATGATGTGTAAACTAATGCCTAGCATGAAACTGTCAAAGTTATTGCAACCATATCGGAACCTCAAATTACCGCGTTTTTAAATATAGAACAATAATTCTACCGATCCATTAAATTGACCATTTTTTAGACGAACACATTATGCCACAAATGATATACCAAATTAAAGTGCAATCATAATGCTCTAAACTGATGCATAAATGACTGTCATAGCATGAAAACTGTCAAAGTAATTCACAACCATATCGGAGCCTCAAATTACCGCGTTTTTAAACCTGGGAAAATAATTCTACCGATCTATCCAATTGGCCTTCTTCTAAAAATACATTATGCAATAAATTATATACTAAAACAAATGGCAACTAAAATGCAATAAAAAGATGTATAAACGACTGTTATAACATGAAAACTATAAAAGTTATTTGCAACCATATCGGGGATTTAAATTACCGCATTTTTAAACCTGTACCAATAAATATACCGATCTATCCAATTTTTGTAAAAAATTCATTATGCCACAAATTATACACAAAAACAAAGTGCAACTGTAATGCTTTAAAATGATGCATAGCATGATGCATAGCATGAAAGCTGTCAAAGTTATTTGCAACCATATCGGAACCTCAAATTACCGCCTTTTTAAAGCTGTGAAAATAATTCTACCGATCTATCCAATTGGCAATTTTCTAAAAATATATTATGCATAAATTATATACCAAAACAAATGGCAACTATAATGCATATAAAAAGATATATAAACGACTGTTATAACATGAAAATATAAAAGTTATTTGCAACCATATCGGAGCCTTGAATTACCGCATTTTTAAACCTCGTACCAATAAATATACCGATCTATCCAACTTTTGTAAAAATTCATTATGCCACAATTATACACCAAAATAAAGTGCAACTGTAATGCTTTTAAAATGATGCATAAACTATTGCCCTACAATGAAAACTGTCAAAGTTATTTGCAACCATATCGGAACCTCAAATTACCGCGTTTTTAAACATAGAAACAATAATTCTACCGATCCTTCAAATTGACCATTTTTTAGACTAACACATTATGCCACAAATGATATACCAAACTAAGTGCAATCATAATGCTTTAAAATGATGCATAAATGACAGTCATAGCATGAAAACTGTCAAAGTTATTCACAACCATATCGGAACCTCAAATTACCGCCTTTTTAAACCTGGGAAAATAATTCTACCGATCTATCCAATTGGCCATTTTCTAAAAATACATTATGCAATAAATTATATACCAAAACAAATGGCAATTTTAATGCTTTAAAAGGTTGAATAAACGACCGTCCTAGCACGAAAACTGCCAAAGTTAATTGCAACCATATCGGAACCTCAGATTACTGCGTTTATTAAACATAGAACAATAATTCTACCGATCTATCAAATTGACCAATTTGTAAAAATATACATTATGCTACAAATGATTATACCATATTAAAGTTCAATCATAATGCTTTAAAATGACTGTCATAGCGTGAAAACTGTCAATGTTATTTGCCAGCCATATCGGAACCTCAAACTACCGCGTTTTTAAAGCTGTGTGAAATAATTCTACCGATCTATCCAATTGGCCATTTTCCAAAAATATATTTTGGAATAAATTATATACCAAAGCAAATGGCAACTATAATACAATAAAAAGATATATAAACGACTGTTATAACATGAAAACTATAAAAGTTATTTGCAACCATATCGGAGCCTTAAATTACCGCATTTTTGAACCTGTACAATAATATACCAATCTATCCAATTTTTGTAAAATTCATTATGCCACAAATTATACACCAAAATAAAGTGCAACTGTAATGCTTTAAAATGATGCGTAAACTAATGCCCTAGCAATGAAAATGTCAAAGTTATTTGCAACCATATCGGAACCTCAAATTACCGCGTTTTTAAATATGGAACAATAATTCTACCGATCCATCAAATTGACCATTTTTTAGACGAACACATTATGCCACAAATGATATACCAAATTAAAGTGCAATCATAATGCTTTAAAATGATGCATAAATGACTGTCATAGCTGAAAACTGTCAATGTAATTTGCAGCCAGATTAATTGCGTTTAAACTAGAAAATAATTCTACCGATCTATCAATTGGACCATTTGTAAAAATACACATTATGCTACAAATGAATATACCATATTAAAGGCAATCATAATGCTTTAAAATGATGTATAAATGACTGTCATAGCGTGAAAACTGTCAATGTATTTGCAGCCATATCGGAACCTCAAACTACCACGTTTTTAAAGCTGTGAAAATAACTACCGATCTATCCAATTGGCCATTTTAAAAATATTATGGATAAATTATACCAAAGCAAATGGCAACTATAATGCAATAAAAAGATATATATATTACAACTGTAATACATGAAAACTATAAAAGTTATTGCAACCATATCGGAGCCTTAAATTACCGCATTTTTGAACCTGTACCAATAAATATACCGATCTATCCAATTTTTGTAAAAATTCATCATGCCAAATTATACACCAAAACAAAGTGCAACTGTAATGCTTTAAAATGATGCGTAAACTAATGCCCTAGCATGAAAACTGTCAAAGTTTTTGCAACCATATCGGAACCTCAATTACCGCGTTTTTAAACATAGAACAATAATTCTACCGATCCATCAAATTGACCATTTTTTAGACGAACACATTATGCCACAAATGATATACCAAATTAAAGTGCAATCATAATGTTCTAAACTGATGCATAAATGACTGTCATAGCATGAAAACTGTCAAAGTAATTCACAACCATATCGGAACCTCAAATTACCGCCTTTTTAAACCTGGGAAAATAATTCTATCGATCTATCCAATTGGCCATCTTCTAACAATACATATGCAATAAATTAATACCAAAACAAATGCAACTAAAA
>NW_023996821.1:0-31757 GCF_015586225.1 Lucilia sericata
TCAGTTCTAGTTCAGTTCTAGTTCAGTTCAAGTTCAGTTCAAGTTCAGTTCTAGTTCAGTTCTAGTTCAGTTCTAGTTCAGTTCTAGTTCAGTTCTAGTTCAGTTCTAGTTCAGTTCTAGTTCAGTTCTAGTTCAGTTCTAGTTCAGTTCTAGTTCAGTTCTAGTTCAGTTCTAGTTCAGTTCTAGTTCAGTTCTAGTTCAGTTCTAGTTCAGTTCTAGTTCAGTTCTAGTTCAGTTCTAGTTCAGTTCTAGTTCAGTTCTAGTTCAGTTCTAGTTCAGTTCTAGTTCAGTTCTAGTTCAGTTCTAGTTCAGTTCTAGTTCAGTTCTAGTTCAGTTCTAGTTCACTTCTAGTTCAGTTCTAGTTCAGTTCTAGTTCAGTTCTAGTTCAGTTCTAGTTCAGTTCTAGTTCAGTTCTAGTTCAGTTCTAGTTCAGTTCTAGTTCAGTTCTAGTTCAGTTCTAGTTCAGTTCTAGTTCAGTTCTAGTTCAGTTCTAGTTCAGTTCTAGTTCAGTTCTAGTTCAGTTCTAGTTCAGTTCTAGTTCAGTTCTAGATCAGTTCTAGTTCAGTTCTAGTTCAGTCCTAGTTCAGTTCTAGTTCAGTTCTAGTTCAGTTCTAGTTCAGTTCTAGTTCAGTTCTAGTTCAGTTCTAGTTCAGTTCTAGTTCAGTTCTAGTTCAGTTCTAGTTCAGTTCTAGTTCAGTTCTAGTTCAGTTCTAGTTCAGTTCTAGTTCAGTTCTAGTTCAGTTCTAGTTCAGTTCTAGTTCAGTTCTAGTTCAGTTCTAGTTCAGTTCTAGTTCAGTTCTAGTTCAGTTCTAGTTCAGTTCTAGTTCAGTTCTAGTTCAGTTCTAGTTCAGCTCTAGTTCTAGTTCAGTTCTAGTTCAGTTCTAGTTCTAGTTCAGTTCTAGTTCAGTTCTAGTTCAGTTCTAGTTCAGTTCTAGTTCAGTTCTAGTTCAGTTCTAGTTCTAGTTCAGTTCTAGTTCTAGTTCAGTTCTAGTTCAGTTCTAGTTCAGTTCTAGTTCAGTTCTAGTTCAGTTCTAGTTCTAGTTCAGTTCTAGTTCAGTTCTAGTTCAGTTCTAGTTCAGTTCTAGTTCAGTTCTAGTTCAGTTCTAGTTCAGTTCTAGTTCAGTTCTAGTTCAGTTCTAGTTCAGTTCTAGTTCAGTTCTAGTTCAGTTCTAGTTCAGTTCTAGTTCAGTTCTAGTTCAGTTCTAGTTCAGTTCTAGTTCAGTTCTAGTTCAGTTCTAGTTCAGTTCTAGTTCAGTTCTAGTTCTAGTTCAGTTCTAGTTCAGTTCTAGTTCAGTTCTAGTTCAGTTCTAGTTCAGTTCTAGTTCAGTTCTAGTTCAGTTCTAGTTCAGTTCTAGTTCAGTTCTAGTTCAGTTCTAGTTCAGTTCTAGTTCAGTTCTAGTTCAGTTCTAGTTCAGTTCTAGTTCAGTTCTAGTTCAGTTCTAGTTCAGTTCTAGTTCAGTTCTAGTTCAGTTCTAGTTCAGTTCTAGTTCAGTTCTAGTTCAGTTCTAGTTCAGTTCTAGTTCGGTTCTAGTTCAGTTCTAGTTCAGTTCTAGTTCAGTTCTAGTTCAGTTCTAGTTCAGTTCTAGTTCAGTTCTAGTTCAGTTCTAGTTCAGTTCTAGTTCAGTTCTAGTTCTAGTTCAGTTCTAGTTCACTAGTTCAGCTCTAGTTCTAGTTCAGTTCTAGTTCACTAGTTCAGCTCTAGTTCTAGTTCAGTTCTAGTTCACTAGTTCAGCTCTAGTTCTAGTTCAGTTCTAGTTCTGTTCTAGTTCAGTTCTAGTTCAGTTCTAGTTCAGTTCTAGTTCAGTTCTAGTTCAGTTCTAGTTCAGTTCTAGTTCAGTTCTAGTTCAGTTCTAGTTCAGTTCTAGTTCAGTTCTAGTTCAGTTCTAGTTCAGTTCTAGTTCAGTTCTAGTTCAGTTCTAGTTCAGTTCTAGTTCAGTTCTAGTTCAGTTCTAGTTCAGTTCTAGTTCAGTTCTAGTTCAGTTCTAGTTCAGTTCTAGTTCAGTTCTAGTTCAGTTCTAGTTCAGTTCTAGTTCAGTTCTAGTTCAGTTCTAGTTCAGTTCTAGTTCAGTTCTAGTTCAGTTCTAGTTCAGTTCTAGTTCAGTTCTAGTTCAGTTCTAGTTCAGTTCTAGTTCAGTTCTAGTTCAGTTCTAGTTCAGTTCTAGTTCAGTTCTAGTTCAGTTCTAGTTCAGTTCTAGTTCAGTTCTAGTTCAGTTCTAGTTCAGTTCTAGTTCAGTTCTAGTTCAGTTCTAGTTCAGTTCTAGTTCAGTTCTAGTTCAGTTCTAGTTCAGTTCTAGTTCAGTTCTAGTTCAGTTCTAGTTCAGTTCTAGTTCAGTTCTAGTTCAGTTCTAGTTCAGTTCTAGTTCAGTTCTAGTTCAGTTCTAGTTCAGTTCTAGTTCAGTTCTAGTTCAGTTCTAGTTCAGTTCTAGTTCAGTTCTAGTTCAGTTCTAGTTCAGTTCTAGTTCAGTTCTAGAAATCATTTAAAACATTTTAAAAACCTTGACATCCTATAGACTATAAATTGTAAATTTAAAATCGAATAAAAATGTCGCTTGTTCCGGTGGTAGGTGTTTCACATATTTTTACATAAATATTTTCTAAAAAGTTTTTTTTTTATTCTTATAATTTATGTTGATTACCAAATCAGTATTAATATATAAATAATTTATGTTTAACATAGAGAAGATTTTGTGTTAGACAACGAGGGTCTAATATTTAATATTGTTTTTTTTTGCGAAATATTATTTTTTTATATAAATCCCATGAAAACCTTAACATTAATAAATTAAAATGTTGAAATTTGATTTGAAATTATGTTAGGAAAATGTCTGATAAAGAAATAATTGCTATAAATTGCTAAGATTTTCAGGGCTTTAGTAAATGATTTGTTATTGTTGGGAAAGTAATTTGGCAGATTTAGAAGGGTTAATAGTTTTTCAAGGATTATTTATCATTGAGCAAAGTGGAATGGTCATATTTTGTAAAGTGTGGTGGTAATCCATAGCACGCTTATATTGAAAGAAATTGAGAGTGCAATAGTATGAAAGACTGCTATAGCAAATCGGTACACCTGTACCCAAGATGAGAGGTAATCTAAATGAACAAACATCTTAAAAAAGGGAGGCCTCACACATCCCTCTAAAAGATCTAAAAAACGATCATAACTAGACCTATACTCTAGTCCAAATTCTAATAAATGGTCAAGTCTAAAGCTTGACCAAATATCCCTGGTTTTCAACAATCTCTACTTTTACAGCCAAAATTCTGTCAAACTTTTGACTATTTATTTGACATATATTTTTTCACAATTCCGATTACAAACAATTAAAATCATTTGGGTGTAATGATCGCCATAAAAATCGTGAGAAATTAACATCAGGTGGGTGGTAAAAATTCGACCAAATTTAACGTTTGTACTAATTATTTTGCATTTTAATATTGTCATTAATTGTCGACAATAAAATAAAATCGAAAATTTATGCAAATTAAACAACGGACACGCTCACACTTAAAAAATGTTATTCATATAAATCGTTTATCATGCCCTATAACACAGATACGTATGTATTAAGGGGACAGGGGCCTATACTAGTATATTTCATTAAAAACCCATTTCAAACAAAGTTCATTCATTAATTCATTGATAAAAACACCTTTAAAGTGTAAATAAATTTGCATAATTACTTCAACGTACATTGAGAAGCTCAATTTAAAAGAAAAAAACACAAACATTTAACGATTTTTAAATTTATCAATTTAAATTAATGACCAGCTGGTTGTTGTTTCATAGAGGAGTAGGAGAGATGTTTAAAAACGTAGTAAATATTTTATAAAATTTTATACAATAAACAAATTAAGAAAAATTATTGTAGGTTTTTTTTTCTGTTGTTAGTAAGAAAATTGTATTGAATTTATCTTTAGCAAAAGATCTTGTCTAAATCGTTGGTAGTAAATTGTTAATATAATTTACATTTATTTTTTTTTTAACATACATATATGGTTAAATCGAATAATAGTTAATGCGACAAGTTTTTATAACTATTTTTCTTTAGTTTATAACTAATGTTAATAGAGTTCATTTTGCTATACATATGGAAATTTTAACAACTAAAATATCTTGTAATATGTTAATTTTGTATATGATTTTTGGATATTTTGAATGCTATTGTAGCACAATTAATAAACAACTTCCGTCTATTATAATAAAATTTGGAACATTTATTTATTTGTTTGTTTTTATACAAACAAATATTAAATAACAATAATTTACAATTTAAACCAACGACAATTTCATTCTTCTAGTTTTATTATAATATATCTGCTATTGTTTGGAAGAAAAAATTTGCTAGTGGGTTTAAAGCAAATATTTATAAATCCAATTTAATATAATTTTCAATAACTCAAGATTTGATTCGATCACCCACTGCAGTCACCACAAATAAAGCTTAGGTTAGGCTCTTGACAAGACTATATTTTAGACTGTGGACTAGACAGCAGACTAGGTTACAGACGAAACTTAAGACTAGACCATACTGGACTATGGTCTTGACTAAAGACTAGACTGCAGACTAGAATAGAGACTTCGTGAAAACATAGATTACATACTACACTGTGGACTGGACTATAGACAAGACTATATAATAGACTATAGACTAGACTATGGACTAGACTCTAAACTAGACAATAAACTATACTATGGACTATAAACTATACTATAGACTAATCTGTAGATTAGACTACACTATACACTAGACTGTAGGCTAAACTAAAGACTAGAGACCAAGCTATGGGCTTGACTACAGACCACTCTATAGAATATACTATGGAATATCTATAGTAAAGTCTATAGTCTAGTCTATAGTAAAGTCTATAGTCTAGTCTATAGTAAAGTCTATAGTCTATAGTAAAGTCTATAGTCTAGTCTATAGTCTAGTTTATAGTCTAGTTTATAGTCTAGTCTATAGTCTAGTCTATAGTCTAGTCTATAGTCTAGTCTATAGTCTAGTCTATAGTCTAGTCTATAGTCTAGTCTATAGTCTAGTCTATAGTCTAGTCTATAGTCTAGTCTATAGTCTAGTCTATAGTCTAGTCTATAGTCTAGTCTATGGTCTAGTCTATAGTCTAGTCTATAGTCTAGTCTATAGTCTAGTCTATAGTCTAGTCTATAGTCTAGTCTATAGTCTAGTCTATAGTCTAGTCTATAGTCTAGTCTATAGTCTAGTCTATAGTCTAGTCTATAGTCTAGTCTATAGTCTAGTCTATAGTCTAGTCTATAGTCTAGTCTATAGTCTAGTCTATAGTCTAGTCTATAGTCTAGTCTATAGTCTAGTCTATAGTCTAGTCTATAGTCTAGTCTATAGTCTAGTCTATAGTCTAGTCTATAGTCTAGTCTATAGTCTAGTCTATAGTCTAGTCTATAGTCTAGTCTATAGTCTAGTCTATAGTCTAGTCTATAGTCTAGTCTATAGTCTAGTCTATAGTCTAGTCTATAGTCTAGTCTATAGTCTAGTCTATAGTCTAGTCTATAGTCTAGTCTATCTAGTCTATAGTCTAGTCTATAGTCTAGTCTATAGTCTAGTCTATAGTCTAGTCTATAGTCTAGTCTATAGTCTAGTCTATAGTCTAGTCTATAGTCTAGTCTATAGTCTAGTCTATAGTCTAGTCTATAGTCTAGTCTATAGTCTAGTCTATAGTCTAGTCTATAGTCTAGTCTATAGTCTAGTCTATAGTCTAGTCTATAGTCTAGTCTATAGTCTAGTCTATAGTCTAGTCTATAGTCTAGTCTATAGTCTAGTCTATAGTCTAGTCTATAGTCTAGTCTATAGTCTAGTCTATAGTCTAGTCTATAGTCTAGTCTATAGTCTAGTCTATAGTCTAGTCTATAGTCTAGTCTATAGTCTAGTCTATAGTCTAGTCTATAGTCTAGTCTATAGTCTAGTCTATAGTCTAGTCTATAGTCTAGTCTATAGTCTAGTCTATAGTCTAGTCTATAGTCTAGTCTATAGTCTAGTCTATAGTCTAGTCTATAGTCTAGTCTATAGTCTAGTCTATAGTCTAGTCTATAGTCTAGTCTATAGTCTAGTCTATAGTCTAGTCAATAGTCTAGTCTATAGTCTAGTCTATAGTCTAGTCTATAGTCTAGTCTATAGTCTAGTCTATAGTCTAGTCTTAGTCTAGTCTATAGTCTAGTCTATAGTCTAGTCTATAGTCTAGTCTATAGTCTAGTCTATAGTCTAGTCTATAGTCTAGTCTATAGTCTAGTCTATAGTCTAGTCTATAGTCTAGTCTATATTCTAGTCTATAGTCTAGTCTATAGTCTAGTCTATAGTCTAGTCTATAGCCTAGTCTATAGTCTAGTCTATAGTCTAGTCTATAGTCTAGTCTATAGTCTAGTCTATAGTCTAGTCTAAAGTCTAGTCTAGTCTATAGTCTAGTCTAGTCTAGTCTATAGTCTAGTCTATAGTCTAGTCTAGTCTATAGTCTAGTCTATAGTCTAGTCTATAGTCTAGTCTATAGTCTAGTCTAAAGTCTAGTCTATAGTCTAGTCTATAGTCTAGTCTATAGTCTAGTCTATAGTCTAGTCTATAGTCTAGTCTATAGCCTAGTCTATAGTCTAGTCTATAGTCTAGTCTATAGTCTAGTCTATAGTCTAGTCTATAGTCTAGTCTATAGTCTAGTCTATAGTCTAGTCTATAGTCTAGTCTATAGTCTAGTCTATAGTCTCTCTATAGTCTAGTCTATAGTCTAGTCTATAGTCTAGTCTATAGTCTAGTCCATAGTCTAGTCTATAGTCTAGTCTATAGTCTAGTCTATAGTCTAGTCTATAGTCTAGTCTATAGTCTAGTCTATAGTCTAGTCTATAGTCTAGTCTATAGTCTAGTCTATAGTCTAGTCTATAGTCTAGTCTATAGTCTAGTCTATAGTCTAGTCTATAGTCTAGTCTATAGTCTAGTCTATAGTCTAGTCTATAGTCTAGTCTATAGTCTAGTCTATAGTCTAGTCTAGTCTAGTCTATAGTCTAGTCTATAGTCTAGTCTATAGTCTAGTCTATAGTCTAGTCTATAGTCTAGTCTATAGTCTAGTCTATAGTCTAGTCTATAGTCTAGTCTATAGTCTAGTCTATAGTCTAGTCTATAGTCTAGTCTATAGTCTAGTCTATAGTCTAGTCTATAGTCTAGTCTATAGTCTAGTCTATAGTCTAGTCTATAGTCTAGTCTATAGTCTAGTCTATAGTCTAGTCTATAGTCTAGTCTATAGTCTAGTCTATAGTCTAGTCTATAGTCTAGTCTATAGTCTAGACTAAACTGTACAGTATAGACTAGACTATTTAATAGACTATAGACTAGACTATGGACTAGATTATAGACAAGACTATGGACTAGACTAAAGACTAGATTAGAGACTATAGTATAGTTTATGTCGTAGAATAAAATATAGACTATACTATCTATACTAGACTATAGATTAGACTACACTACAGACTAGACTACAGAGTACACTATAGACTAGACTTCTCGACCAATTATAGCTTTTCCTGTACAAAACTTTTAGTTGCTTTTACTAAAATTATGTAAGTACAACCAAGCAGCAATAAAACACTTATTAGATCTTTCTATTTTCTGCCTTTTCAAATATCATTTAAAACAATTTTAATTTTCCTTAAAAAAATTACAAAATTTTTAAACATTTTAAATTTCAAATAAAATTTCTGATAATAAAAACCTCAAATAAATCAAGGGGGAATATAATTTGAAAATTAATTGATTGTAACGAGGAAATTATATATCAATTATTACAGCTGCTCGAGTAATTTGTTCTTATTATTGCAACAATTTCAACTACAAGCTACAATTACAATACTAAAAGAAATCGGAGGGAAAAAAGACAAAACTAAATATTAAACTAAAAACTTCAACATAAATACAAATAAATTTTTTAAATTTAAAATTAGAATTTCCGTCAGCAAAGCAAGTGAAACACAAGAAGCAATTGCACCCACTAGACACATCTGAAAACATCATGTTTTCTAGCCAATAGTACTTTTTATACTTTCTACATTACTAAAGCAAAATGTAAGGAAAAAATGCGATAATTATTTTCGTATTTAAGTTTTTAGTTTTTGTTTTCAAAGATTTTATTACAGCATGTTTTTGTTGAAATCAGCACAGGCTTCACATTTTTTTCTATATAGACCCAACAAAGAATATTTATAGTCATGTTTACCCCCAAAAGAAATTCTTCAAAAAAAGAACTTAGGAGCAATATAAGCAAAAAGTACTTGAATTTAATATTTTTGCTAGACATTTTAAAAATACTACCTCTGGTATAAATTATTATTGCTTGTTGCACATCTCAATATTGAAAATATGTTTAATTTTTTTGTGGGGGAAAATAAGTTTATGAAAATTTCATATTTTGAAAAATTGTTCATTTAATTTGACGCAATTGTGCGTTTTCAATTTAATATATTTTGTTTGTTTGGTTTGGTTTTCATTCATTAAATACAAGATAAATTATTTGAATACAAACAATAAATATTAAACATTTTAATTTATTTATCTAAAGACCACAACAATAATTTAATGTTGCAAGTGGCGTAAATAAAGGAAAAATAATAATAAATTATTTTGCAAAAATTAAAATGTTGGTATTCATAGAAAAAATTTCAAGTTAAAAAATATAAAAATTAAGATTTCCCAAATAGTTTTAATAATAAGGAGCATCTCCAGCAGTCCGGTCGAACAGTCCCGAACTACCTACTTAACCCATCACTTAGGGTTACCCTTAGCCACCGGCTGGTGACCAGGTGACTAGCTATTTTAACCTGTTCTTGTCAATCGTCACCACACAGATTACGAAGAGATAGACAAAGGGGACACTAAAGTGACGATTATCTTCAAGCCTCGTTTACAAAGAGCACATCCGATACGAAAACGTCTTAGAGGCAACCAGGTGGTTAGACGTTAGTGAAAAATCACTATCTTTTTCGGATGCATTGACTATCTATCTATCTATCTATCTATCTATCTATCTATCTATCTATATATCTATCCTATCTATCTATCTATCTATCTATCTATCTATCTATCTATCTATCTATCTATCTATCTATCTATCTATCTATCTATCTATCTATCGATCTACTCTATCTATCTATCTATCTCAGCTATCTATCTATCTATCTATCTATCTATCTATCTATTCTATCTATCTATCTATCTATCTATCTATCTATCTATCTATCTATCTATCTATCTATCTATCTATCTATCTATCTATCTATCTATCTATCTATCTATCTATCTATCTATCTATCTATCTATCTATCTATCTATCTATCTATCTATCTATCTATCTATCTATCTATCTATCTATCTATCTATCTATCTATCTATCTATCTATCTATCTATCTATCTATCTATCTATCTATCTATCTATCTATCTATCTATCTATCTATCTATCTATCTATCTATCTATCTATCTATCTATCTATCTATCTATCTATCTATCTATCTATCTATCTATCTATCTATCTATCTATCTATCTATCTATCTATCTATCGATCTATCTAGCTATCTATCTATCTTATCTATCTATAGCTATCTAGCTATCTATCTATCATCTATCTATCTATCTATCTATCTATCTATCTATCTATCGAGCTATCTAGCTATCTATCTATCTATCTATCTATCTATCTATCTATCTATCGATCTATCTATCTATCTATCTATCTATCTATCTATCTATCTATCTATCTATCTATCTATCTATCTATCTATCTATCTATCTATCTATCTATCTATCTATCTATCTATCTATCTATCTTTGGTTCACCATTGAGATCTTAATGTTTTAGACAGTGGGAGATTGAATATTTGATTAGACGACATAAGTGAGCCTTCCAGAATACTCGCTCTGAGAGGCCATAGTGTCTGACAGTCACAAAGTACAGTTTGGAGGTTTCATCCTGCAGTTCACAGAATCTACATAAACTCGTCACATTGTTGTACTGGTGGTATCTAAGTCCACAGTGTCCGGTATAAAGTCCCGTTAGTAATCTTAGGTCACTCTTGGGATTTACCTTTTATTAGCATTATGAGGCTTCTTGACTGAGTCCTGATATTGGCATTTTTCCTTAGTGTAAAGTATGGTTCTGGTCCAATAAATAGGCGCCGTGCGTCCCTATTTGCCAGACAATCTGCTCTTTCATTGCCAGAGTGACCTTCATGGTCGTGTACCCAAAAAAGTGTGAGTTTGTTATGTCTACCCAATTTATTTAGAGATGTAAAACATGATAGTAAATCCTTGAGGGCCGCTTGACTACCCGACATCACAAATATTTTTAAGCCTCTCAGTTTCCTTTTCAGACATTATCTAATGCAGATGATAATTGCGTAGACTTCTGTCTGAAAGATTGAGGGTTAATTGCCCATAGGGATGGCTCCAGTGTTGCTATTTGTCTGTTTGGAATCGTCTGTAAATCATACTAGTTTTCTAAAGCTTACAATTGGGACTTTCAAAGCAACGAGAAAATATTTAGATTTTATATATTTTAGTGGGTAATTTCCGACTGACATTTACTCTAAAAAATTATCTGAACCACATATAAAATAAAGTAAAATAAATTTTCATTTAATCACAGTGGGTGTTTGAATGCATAAATTTTTAATATTATTAAATACAGATGAGAGAGATCACTCGCATCATAATCATCACATTACTCATTCAAACCTTAATGATCGCAATGATCACTTACTTCGTAAGCATGTTTATTTCAAACAATTATTAAAATGTATCTAAATACTTAAATATAATTTTAATTAATGAATGCTGTGTGCGTTTTCTATTTACTAATTATCAACATCAAAAGAATAGTAGAACTATATATATGAAAAAAATATTGAAATCTGCATTGAATTTTAGGAATTGTATGAATGTACAATGTTTCGAAATACACAAATTTGATTAAATTGTTCAAAAAGTGCGTTTTTTTTTTGTGCGCGCATAGACAAATGAAGAATAATTTAGTTCAGTTTAATTATTAAAGCTAAAGAGTTGAGTGGTTTTTGGCTTTTAAGAAAAAACAAAAAAAAAAAAAAAAAATAAAAAATCAAATTGTATTTTAATTTCAGAAAAAAAATTGAATCCTTAAATATATGAGGTTTGAAATAAATTTTTAATTATTTATTTTTCAATTCCTTTACAGATCTGTTTCCCATCAATTACTTTGCTTTGGTTATGGCTTTTGACTGGTTGCTTTTAATAAAAGCAGAGTATTATAAAAAAGTTAATTGTTTAAACAAAAATAATTGATTGATTAGCATCAGTCAAATCGTATTATAACATGAACTGGCAGTTTTTATTGAAGTTATTGGCTTTAATGCAAATATTCAAATTATCTGAGGTAAGTCGAATTGTATTTGAATTGAAATCATAAATCAAATATTATTTTTAAGTTAGTTTAGTTATTTTTAATGGAGAATAAGTTCAAGGTAATTGAATGCAATTTCCTGAAATTAAAATTTCAAGAAAAACAAAATGAAACGAATTATTTTAAAGCTGAAATAATAGGGAAGTTTAAGAAATATTACCGAGGACTCTTTTAACTCCCCCAGTTTACAGTCGCGGATGGCTAGAGTTATTGCTTTATTCAACATTTAATACTTTTCTTCTTTAGACCAATCACCAGACTGTCCCTTTGTAATCTATTTGGTGTCATGCTAATATTTAATTAATTAAAACAATATTATGATTTTATGACAGAAGTCCAAGATAAAAATGTTTGTACTTCTGTCAATACACAAAACCAGTGTCAACTAAAAAAAACAGACAAGAGACACTAATTCTACAATTTTCTTAAAAATCTTTTTTTAAAATAAAAAAATATATAAATTTCTCTATAAAAAGAATAAACACTTTGCTACATGATGCATTAAATCGTTTTAAACTTCAACTGTCTGGGGTTTTCTTGTTCTTTAACTAATGTACTTTTCCTTCCTACTGTCGCATCTTTGTCAACAACTTCGTCATCTGCTGCACAGAAAGCAGAGATGGCAAACATATTCCCTAATATGTTTTAACTAAATTTACTCCAAGAAATCTTCACTTGTCAAAAGTTTTTATTAAAACTGCATTAACACTGAAACTCCCCTCCCTGTTCATGACAAAAATTTTGCCACAATCTTCCTAAGACCACTGAGTGTGTGTTCTTTTTCAAGAGAATTATTTGAAGTATAATAATTTTGCTAATCTTTACAACAATTTATTGGATAAAGATTTCAACTGTCTGTACAATATTTTTCTTTTAACAAATCCTTAAAATAAATATAAAAAGTAAAGTAATACTGGAGTTTGAGTGAATTTTTTAATCGAATCGAATAAAAAAGCTTTATAATGGATCCATAATAATTTTAAAGTTAAATGGAACAATCGGATCGATATGAGAATGGTAATCGATTATGAAATTTTTTAAACGAAACTAATCGATATCAGCATTCAAAGATCATTCATCATACAAAACTGATGCATGATCACCATTAAAGTTTTCCATAGAAATTTTTGATTAATGATGAATTTTTCTCAAAAAAAAAAAAAAAAAAAAAAGATCAATAATGAAGTTTTCTTTAAAAGAACTGATCGATTATAAAGTTTTTTACAGAAAACTGATCGATGTTAAAGTTCTTTATAGGAAACTGATCGATGATAAAGTTTTTTATAGAAAAACCGATCAATGATTAAGTTTACTATACAAAACCGATCAATGATAAATTTTTCTATAGAAAACTGATCATCAGATCGATGATAAGTTTTTTTTATAGGAATAGTAAAGTTTCCTATAAAAAAAAAAAAATGATTGATGATAAAGTTTTCTATAGAAAACTTATCGATAATAAAGTTTTTTCTGTAGAAAACTGATCTATGATAAAGTTGTCTATAGAGAACTGATCGATGTTAAAGATTTCTGTAGAAAATTGATCGATGATGAAGTTTTCTATAGAAAACTGAACGATGATAAAATTTTCTATAGAAATCTGATCGATGATAAAGTTTTCTATAGAAAACTGATCAATGATTAAGTTTTCTATAGACAACTGATCGATGATAAAGTATTCTACAGAAAACTGATCGATGATAAAGTATTCTATAGAAAACTGTTTGATGATAAAGTTTTCTATAGAAAAATGATCGATGATAAAGTTTTCTATAGACAACTGATCGATGATAAAGTTTTCTATAGACAACTGATCGATGATAAAGTTTTCTATAGACAACTGATCGATGATAAAGTTTTCTATAGAAGACTGATCGATCGATGGTAAAGTTTTCTATAGACAACTGATCGATGGTAAAGTTTTCTATAGACAACTGATCGATGATAAAGTTTTTTATAGAAAACTGATCGATAATAAAGTTTTCTATAGACAACTGATCTATGATAAAGTTTTCTATAAAAGACTGATCTATGATAAAGTTTTCTATATAAAACTGATAGATAATAAAGTTTTCTATAGACAACTGATCTATGATAAAGTTTTCTATAAAAACTGATCGATGATAAAGTTTTCTATAAAAACTGATCGATGATAAAGTTTTCTATAGACAAATGATCGATGATAAAGTTTTTTATAGAAAATTGATCGATGATAAAGTTTTCTATAAAAACTTATCGATGATAAAGTTTTCTATAGAAAACTTATCGATGGTAAAGTTTTCTATAGACAACTGATCTATGATAAAGTGTTCTATAGACAACTGATCTATTATAAAGTTTTCTATAAAAAACTGATCGATGATAAAGTTTTCTATAGAGAATTGATCGATGATAAAGTTTTCTATAAAAACTGATCGATGATAAAGTTTTCTATAAAAACTGATCGATGATAAAGTTTTCTATAAAAACTGATCGATGATAAAGTTTTCTATAGACAACTGATCGATAATAAAGTTTTTTATAGAAAACTGATCGATGATAAAGTTTTTAATAGAAAACTGATCGCTGATATACATAGTTTTGTATAGAAAACTTTTTTTAAATCGATTATGAAGTATTCTTTGATAATTTTTTTAAATAGATTATGAAGTATTTTTTCTATAGAAAACTGTCATATTCCGATAATCGAATAATTCAAAATACCATAAAACGATCCTTTCATATTTTCTAAAGTATTATTTAAAAATAAACAAATCAGTTGTCCACTCCAGAGTAGAGTCGAATACTTTTTAACCAAAATATTTAAAATCTCAGAAAATAACATCATTTAAATTTGTGACACATGTCTCAAGAGCAAAAATTACAATATTTAAATGCATACCATACGTCAGAAAAACACAAAACCAACAAAAAACTACAAAATATTTTAAATGAAAACTTTAGATAAAGTGTCAAACCAACTGTCATCATTTCAAAAAAAAAAAAAAAAAATAAATTTTATTTTAACAAAAAAAAAAAAAAATAAATTTTCAACAATTTAACTAAAAATTTTGTTTAACTTTTTGGAAAAAACTATTGTATTTTTTTAATTTTTTTGTTCTTTAGTTGTGAAATTGAACTTGAAATATTTGAAATTCTCATGAAATCATGCGGAAATAATTGCCTTCAATTTGAAGGTTTCGACATATTGATGATTGGCTAAATAGTTTAAGTTTTAAAATTTGTTTAAAACTAATTAAAATTGAATGTGACAATAATTGAAGTCAAATAACTTTTCAATTAGTCATTTAGTAAACTGCAGCTAACTAACTTCAACTGTATACGTCATTATGTATAGAAATTTTATTTTTAGGAAAAAAAATCTAAAATCAAATTCAATTGTATTCAATTGTTTAATTGATTGAATGTTTATTTAGAATGTTTATAAAAGAACTCAAATTTAAATTAGTCATCGTGGAAGTGTTGTTTTGGGTAGATTCTTTTTGAAATAAAATATTGGTGCAAAAACGTTTAAAGATACAGATCAAGATTTGGAAGTAGAACAGATGAACAGAATACCGATCAAATTATGAAATTTTTATAGAATACTGATCAATGATAAAATATTAATTTTAATGAAAAATTTTAAAACTGATCGATGATAAAATGTTCTGTAGAAAACTGATCGATGATAAATGATCAATGATAAAAATTTCCATGTAAAATGATGAAACTGAAAACTGATCGATGATAAAGTTTTCTGTAGAAAACTGATCGATGATAAAATGTTCTATAGAAAACTGACTGATGAAATTCTCTATAGAAAACTGATCGATGGTAAAGTTTTCTATAGAAAACTGATCGATGAAAAAGTTTTCTATAGAAAACTGATGGATGATAAAGTAAACTATAAAAACTGATCGATGATGAAGTTTTATATAGAAAACTGATGATAAAGTTTTATATAAAAAACTGATCGATTATAAATGATCAATGATAAAAATTTCCATGTAAAATGATGAAACTGAAAACTGATCGATGATAAATGTTCTATAGAAAACTGATCGATAATGAAATTTTCTATAGAAAACTGATCGATGATAAAGATTTCTATAGAAAACTGATCGATGATAAAGATTTCTATAGAAAACTGATCGATGGTAAAGTTTTCTATAGAAAACTGATCGATGATAATGTTTTCTATAGAAAACGGATCGATGATAAAGTAAACTATAAAAACTGATCGATGATGAAGTTTTATATAGAAAACTGATGATAAAGTTTTATATAAAAAACTGATCGATGATAAAGTTTTCTATATAAAACTAAAGTTTTCTATAGAAAACTCATCGATGATAAAGTTTTATATAGAAAACTCATCGATGATAAAGTTTTCTATAGAAAACTCAACGATGATAAAGTTTTCTATAGAAAACTCATCGATGATAAAGTTTTCTATAGAAAACTCATCGATGATAAAGTTTTCTATAGAAAACTGATCGATGATAAAGTTTTCTATAGTAAACTGATCGATGATGAAGTTTTCTATAGAAAACTGATCAATGATGAAGTTTTCTATAAATAACTGATCGATAGTAAAGTTTTATATAAACAACTGATCGATAATAAAGTTTTCTATAGAAAACTGATCGATGATAAAGTTTTCTATAGAAAACTGATCGATGATAAAGTTTTCTATAGAAAACTGATCGATGATAAAGTTTTCTATAGAAAACTGATCGATGATAAAGTTTTCTATAGAAAACTGATCAATGATGAAGTTTTCTATAAATAACTGATCGACAGTAAAGTTTTATATAAGCAACTGATCGACGATGAAATTTTCTATAAAAAACTGATCGATAGAAAAGTTTTATATAAGAAACTGATCTATAAACAAGGTTTAGATAAGAAACTGATCGACTATAAAGTTTTATATGAGAAACTGATCAATGATAAAATTTTCTATAAAAAACTGATCGATAGTAAAGTTTTATATAAGAAACTGATCGATGATGAAGTTATCACTAAAAAAAACTAATCGATGATAAAATTTTCTATAAAAACCTGATGGATAGTAAAGTTTTCTATAAAAAACTGATCGATAGTAAAATTTTAAATAAGAAACTGGTCGATGGTAAAGTTTTTTATAAAAAACTGATCGATGATGAAGTCTTCGACAATGAAGTTTTCTATAGAAAACTTCTCAACAATGAAGTTTCCTTTAGAAAACCGATTGATTGTAAAGTTTTATATAAGAAACTGATCGGTGATAAAGTTTTCTATAAAAAACTGATCGAAAATAAAGTTTTCTTTTTAAAACAGTTTTCTGCTGTTTCAAGTAGTTTTTTTTTAAGAAAAAATGATAGACACCACAAAAAAACTTCAACAATAAACATAATCACATGTCTTGTCTACAATGTCTGTTAATTTCATTCCCGATGTCTATTTAGTTCATCTGATATGTCAGTTTCAGATACGTAGTTTAATTTCATCTTGACACCCAACTAATTAAAGTAAATTTTTTCTAATTGTCCATATAAATAAACAGATGAAACAATTAGTTTTAAGATCTTTTAGATTCTCTTCAAAAATTGAGGCGCTCCTGTTCTATTGTTGCAAAAGTTTAAAAATATAAAAAATTGGAATGGAGGGGAAAAAAAGTCGAGTGTAATGCCAAAATGGGAAACAGATCGAAGAGAAGCATGTTTGTTTTGCAAATGAAAAATAAAAATAGATTTTTGTAAATAGACAGTCGGACAGACAGATAGTTTTGTTATGATTTGTACTAAAAATTGTAAACAGATGGAAAGATCAGTGAAAGAAATGCTAGAAGGAAACTAAAATACACTAAGAATTAAAGGGTGTGCTGTTCAGTTCATTCGGATACAAATGGATAATAGCGGATAATGTAGTTCTAGCTAGAATTTTAACTAAAATTTAACTTTTTATTAACTCTATTTATTCCAATGCAATGTTTAATCTTATACAAAAGTTAAAATATCTAGAAAATCTCATAAGAAGTCATAACACAACAACCGACCCACTTCTTTTATTGCTCCCCAAATTAAAGACTTTCCTTTAATTTTTTTCTAAGAAAATTATTTTACGAGAATGAAAACTAAAATAAAATTTTGTAATATATACAACTTTTCATTGGCTTTAGTTTGTAATAATTTCCCCCAGAAGATCAATAGTTTAATGACAATTTTTCTTTTTAATTCTTTTCTCTCTAAACTTTTGACAAATTTAAAGATCATTTGTCGTTTGACACAATAATGTAAGAAGAAACTGGTCATAGAATCATAAAACCAGGAGATGAAGAACAACAAAAGATATAAACGGTGAAATGTTTGGTTCATCTTTAAAAAGTAAAAGAAAAGAAGTTCATTAGCACTTGAAGAGCTGCAATGCAGCGCTACAAGAGTCCATATAAAGATTTATGTTTTTCCAGATAAATAAGAAAAGAAAAAAATCTTTAACAAGACAATACAATATGAGTGCAATTTGTACGAGATACAGTGGATAGATTTGGGAAAGTTGTTTTTGTTGTAATGCATTAGGAATCTTTAAAGTGGAAAACTATAGCCTATAGTCCAGACTATAGATCAGTCTACAGTCCAGACTATAGATCTGTCTATAGTCCAGACTATAGATCAGTCTACAGTCCAGACTATAGATCTGTCTATAGTCCAGACTATAAATCAGTCTATAGTTCAGACTATAGATCAGTCCATAGTCCAGACTATAGATCAGTCTATAGTCCAGAATATAGATCAGTCTATAGTCCAGAATATAGATCAGTCTATAGTCCAGACTATTGATCAGTATATATTCCAGACCATAGATCAGCCTATAATCCAGAATATATATCAGTCTATAGTCCAGACTATAGATCAGTCTATAGTCCAGACTATAGATCAGTCTATAGTCCAGACTATAGATCAGTCTATAGTCCAGATTATGGATCAGTCTATAGTCCAGACTATAGAATGGTCTATACTCCAGACTATAGATCAGTCTATAGCCCAGACTATAGATCAGTTATAGTTCTGACTATAGAACAGTCAATAGTCCATACTATAGATCAGTTATAGTTCTGACTATAGAAAAGTCTATAGTCCAGACTATAGATCAGGCTATAGTCCAGACTATAGATCAGTCTATAGTCCAGACTATAGATCAGTCCATAGTCAAGACTATAGATCACTCTATAGTTCAGATTATAGATCAGTTCATAGATCAGACTATAGGTTAGACTATAGCCTTGACTATAGATCAGTATATATTCTAAACTATAGAACAGTCTATAGTCCAGACTTTAGATCAGTCTATAGTCCAGCCTATAGATCCTGACTATAGATCACTACAGATCAGTCTATACATCAGTCTATAGATCAGTAGATAGATCAGTCTATAGTCCAGACTATAGATCAGTCTATAGTCCAGACTATAGATCAGTCTAAAGATGACACTATAGGTTAGACTATAGCCCTGACTATAGATCAGTATATAGTCCAAACTATAGATCAGTCTATAATCTAGACCATAGATCAGTCTATAGATCAGTCTATAGTCCAGACTATAGATCAGTCTATAGTCCAGCCTAGAGATCAGTCTATAGTCCTGACTATAGATAAGTCTATAGATCAGTCTATAAATCAGTCTATACATTAGTCTATAAATCAGTATATAGATCAGTCTATAGTCCAGACTATAGATCAGTCTATTATAGTCTAGTCTATAGGTTAGACTTTAGCCCTGACTATAGATCAGTATATAGTCCAATTTATAGATCAGTTTATAAAAATATTATTATGTTCTAATTTCTGAAGCTTTTGAAAAAAAAAACTTTTACCACAAAACGTAACACTGTGAAGAGAAGAAATAACAGGGAATTCATCCATTAAATTCATAGACTAAAGGTATCATATCACTTTTTGGTACGACAACATGACTTGATATAAACAAATCACACACAAGAAATATAAGAAAATAAGAAAAAAATATATATATAAATTTAACATGTTAAAAATAACATTGACATCTTTACGACACCGCCAAAAAACCACAAGACAATGAAATGGCAAAAAGAAAAAAAATACTATATAAACAACAGCAACTGCCTAGGAATGGTATGGATGTTGTTGAACCAAATAAAAACATGGCACAAAAGTTCACAATAAAACCACTTATAGGAAACATTTATAGCAAATCGTATCATATCAAATAAAAAAAGTGTAGTTGATAGACATAAAGAGAAATAAAAGAAACGTGATTCATAAATCATCTTGTTAAAATTTTCTGAATAAAAAACATAAATATACATATTTCCCTTTCTCTCTTTCCCTTAACAGAATAGTCATGTACAATTGGCTAAAACGGAAGTTAATGCTTCAATAGGTCATTTACAAACACCAACATCATTAACAGCAGCAATAAGCTCTTCCAGTGCACACCCTTTTTATCAACAACATCATTCTCAGCAACACCAACTTCATAAAAGACACAGTCTACCATTTGGTGGCCCACCACTACCTCCACCTCTATCACCAGCCCAAAAACGCCAGTATCATCAGTGGCATCGAAATGGTCGAATAGCTGAACGTCGTCATTATCGTATACATCATCATCGTCCACATAGTAGATGGGTGCCGCGCCGACATCATCATCACCATCGTCTACAATATTCTGCTTGGACAGCTTGGACACCCTGTTCGCCGGAGTGTGTACAACGTAGGGAGCGTTATTGCAAAACGAAACGGAAATGCGGTCATATTAAACACATAGAAGAGCGCAAATGTTGGCGGTAAGTTGAAAATATTTTATATGTGTTCACAATTAATTTAAAGAAAAACAGATCAATTTTAAGGGGTTTTAAGGTCGACAGGGAATGTGCCCTAGAAGTGAAAAGGGACTAATTTATATCTCGAATCATAATAAATCTTGAAACACATTTTATATCTAACGTCCATCTTAAAATAGAACGAGAATGAATCTATATAATTCCATAACCAGCTGGAAACGATATCGATCGAAATATCTATTGATATTCGATATCAAACAAAAAACCCTAGGTTAGTTGATAATCTGTCAGTCCGGAGATCGTAAGTTCGATTTCCTCCAGAGACTCTGATAAGGAAGAACACAACAACCCTAAATGCTTTAACTACTAAGTAACTATTTTACCTCCAGGTTTTTATACGAAAAATTTCGAGACTGAACCGAAATTTCCCGCCATGAACCCGTAACTAGAAATAATCTGATCTCCGACTGCTTGAAATTTAGAACCTATTGTGTAGCACCTATGTTTTCGAATTCCTAGTAAGTCTTAAGTTTAGAAATCGTGTTGTCAGATCTTTGCATAAACTAAATATATAATTTTCCTCGGTATAGGGTATTTACAAAAGAAGGGCATTGGCATTGCATTAATTAAATGTGCCACCACTGAAAATTGTGTCATACATCAGTGAAGTGTAAAAATTTTGTATAAACAAAATTAAATGAAATGGAACAATGACCATAAGACTTTTTTCTAATTACCTTTATGAATTCGAAAGGGAGAGTCTATTTGAAATGAGAAAAATTAAAAAAAAAAACTCTCTACTAATTATAGAACCCGTAGGGAATAAAGAGCCAATAAACATATTGATCATATGAGGCTGAAAATTGAAATCTGAGGACCTAATAAAAATAATTACTTAACTTTACCTGAGCATTGATAGATCATAAAATTGAACGCAGAAAGTGGATGTACAAAATAAGTTTTATATAGTCCATACTATAATAGAATTCAATCTAGAAGTCCTCAAACTAGAATATATATAAATTAATCTGGTCAGAGTATTGACCAGTCTATAGACCAATCTATAGTTCAGACTACAGACTAATCTCTAGTTCAGACTATAGATCAGTTCAGACTATAGATCAGTCTATACTTCAGATTACAGACCAATGTACAGCTCAGAATATAAAACAATCTACAGTTTAGAGTACATAGATATATATGTAGTTCAGACTATAGACATTCTATAGTTCAGACGATAGACCTCTCTATAGTTCAGACGATAGATTTGTCTATAGTTCAGACGATAGACTTCACTATAGTTCAGAGAATAGACGAGTCTATAGTTTAGACGATATGCTAGTCTATAGTTCCGACTTTAGACTATTTTATAGTTCAGACTATGGATTATTCTATAGATTAGACTATAGATCAATCTATAGTTCAGACTAAAGATCAGCCTATAGTTCACACTGTAGACCAGTATATAGTCCACACTATAGATCAGTCTATAGTTCAAACAATAGATCAGTCTATATTCCAGACTATAGATCAGTCTATAATCCAGAATATAGATCAATATATATTCCTGAATATAGGTCAGTCTATAATTCAGAATATAGATCGATATATATTCCTGAATATAGGTCAGTCCAGATTATAGATCAGGCTATAGTCCAGACTATAGATCAGTCTATATTCCAGACTATAGATGAGTCTATAGTCCAGACTATAGATAAGTCTATAGTCCAGACTATAGATCAGTCTATAGTCCAGACTATAGATCAGTCTATAGTCCAGACTGTAGGTCAGTCTATAGTCCAAACTATAGATCAGTCTATAGTCCAGACTATAGATCAGTCTATAGTCCAGACTATAGATCAGTCTATAGTCCAGACTATAGATCAGTCTATAGTCCAGGACTATAGATCAGTCTATAGTCCAGACTATAGATCAGTCTATAGTCAGACTATAGATCAGTCTATAGTCCAGACTATAGATCAGTCTATAGTCCAGACTATAGATCGGTCTATAGTCCAGACTATAGATCGGTCTATAGTCCAGACTATAGATCAGTCTATAGTTCAAACAATAGACCAGACTACATTCCAGACTATAGATCAGTCTATATTTCCAGACTATAGATCAGTCTATATTCCAGTCTATACATCAGTCTATAGTCTAGACTATAGATCAGTCTATAGTCCAGACTATAGATCAGTCTATAGTCCAGACTATAGATCAGGTCTATAGTCCAGACTATAGATCAGTCTATAGTCCCAGACTATAGATCAGTCTACAGTCCAGACTATAGATCAGTCTATAGTCCAGGATATAGATCAGTCTATCAGTCTATAGTCCAGACTATAGATCAGTCTATAGTCCAGACTATAGATCAGTCTATAGTCCAGACTATAGATCAGTCTATAGTCCAGACTATAGATCAGTCTATAGTCCAGACTATAGATCAGTCTATAGTCCAGACTATAGATCAGTCTATAGTCCAGACTATAGATCAGTCTATAGTCCAGACTATAGATCAGTCTATAGTCCAGACTATAGATCAGTCTATAGTCCAGACTATAGAAGAGTCTATAGGCCAGACTACAGATCAGTATATCTGTATCTGTATATAGTTCAGACTTTAGATCAGTCTATAGTCCACACTATAGATCAGTCTATAATCCATACAATAGATCAGTCTATAATCCAGACTATATATCGGTCTGTAGTCCAGAATATAGATCAGTGTATAGCGCAGACTATAGATCAGGTCTATAGTGCAGACTATAGATCAGTCTGTAGTCCAGACTCTAGATCAGTCTATAGTCCAAACTCTAGATCAGGGGTATAGTCCAGAGTATAGATCTCTCTATAGTTCACACTATAGATATCTCTATAGTTCAGACTATAGACCTCTTTATAGTCTAGACTAAATTCTAGTATATAGTTCAAAGTATAGACCAGTCCACTCCCATAGTTCTGAGTATAGCCCAGTCTATGGTTCAGAGTATAACCTAATCTATAGTGCAGATTATGAATTAGATCAATCTATAATTCAGATTTAAAAATAGCTCAAAAATATTTTTTCCAATGGAGATCATTTAAAGTTAACCTTTTCTTAACACTATTTCCCTTATTATCCTTAAACTAATTTTGTTAAACAGGTCAGTTAAATCGTTTCACAACACATGCGTTCCCCTATATTCTAAGAAGTCAATTAATCTTCTAACAATTAGTAGGGCTGAACAATGATCTGAACAACAAAACTTTGGAGAAGAAAACGAACAACTTTACTCATCTCGATTTTGTGCAACAAACTATTTATCTTCGGAATGCAGCAATAAATTATAATTTATGGTTGATTAGACATGTGGTATTGCTGTAACAAGACCACTTGCTACAGCAGCAGTAAGAGCAACAACTTGCTGCTGTGATTTTGTTGTCCACTTTATAAAAGTTCATTCTTGAGTTAAATAATAAAATCATAATTTAAATGTCACGGAATGTGAGGGAAAAGATGTGAAGAAATAAAAATGATATTAATACAAATGTGACCCAAATTAATGTTAAATCGTAGCATAGTTTACCACCCACAAATTTACGTTTTTTGAAATGCAAAACATTCTTCAAGCGTTTGCAACATCTATAAATTTCAGAATTTGTCTCAACATTATTTAATCCTTTAACATTTGTAGATGTCATCCCGCTACGTCAAGCAGTCTACCGCCACATGCAGTCCAACAGCAACAACAACAACAGCAGCAGCAACAACAACATCAACAGATCAACAGTGCACCACCAACAATTGTAATCAATGCGGCAGCAGCAGCTGCCACTGCACCAGTTTCAGCAACAAGTGCAATCACACAGCCAGAATCTCATCTTCATCAGCCGCCACATCATGAGGTACAACAACCCACACCAGAAATCATACTACCCACTGATTTGAACAACATACATCATCCTGTTACAATTCATCCGCCATACGTTGATGAAGACGAAGACGAAGATGATCATCACGAAACATCTCATTTCAAAGATGACACCAGCAATCATTACGACGATGATAATGATGATCACAGTGACGAGACAGACTTTTATGTCATAAAGGCAAAGAGAAAAAGAAAACCTCAACGCAATCGGAAGCCTCAATTAAATGAATTTGAGGATTATTTAGATTATGGAGAAACTGATGTTGTTTTAACGTCTAAAGAGCAAGAACAAGATGATCTTAGAGATTTGGGTTTGGGTACCTCAAAAGAATTTCTTGAACCCTCTAGTAGTGAAGTAAGATCTATACGCAATCAAAAATTTCTACCAACTCCACCAGGTCAAGTGCGTTCGATGAGACAGAGGGATAGGAAAAGATCTAAGGGTTCTGGTCATCGTCAAGGCCGACAGAACTCAAGACGTAATCTTAAGGGGGCTGTGGGTGTGTTTGATGATGGTGCGATTGAGGGTGATGTATTTCAGTATGAAGATTTCGACATCGATATAAGTCGTCCTGAACATGCTGATGTCGATGTCTCATATGAGGATCCAGTAGACGAGGATGGTGCTAACACTTCGAATTTGTCACCTTCTAAAGAGAGAGCAACACCAGATCATTTAATACCAAAACACAGACGTATTTATTCGAAATGGAGTCGTTGGACAAAATGTTCGCCAAAGTGTACGACAAGAAGATATAAGTGAGTATGGAAATTTCTGAAATCAGATTCCCCTAAACGAATTTGTTATAGGTCCAATACACGAAAAAGGAAATGAGATGTATCAAGTCGTTCCTCACAATAACTTTGTTTTCTCTCTTCCTTTAGAAAATGTCGTGTTCGCGAGCAGTGTGGTCGAGAGGTTCTACGTGAGATAGCCTACTGTTATACCGAGGGAAGCTTTTGCCAACAATGGCTCCAGGCTCAGGTACAAAAATCGCCGACATATGACTTAAGACCGGTGGCAACACGTCGCCGTGATATTAACGATGATGGTGGCACCCTTTCCAATTCTATTGGGGGTACCCTTAGTGATTTCATTATGAATGGCAAGGGATATCGAGGTCCCGAATATACACCTATGAAGTTGAAATGTGGCATTGCACCGATACGTAGTAATAAACGTAACATGTATAATATGCTGAAAATTATTGGTGGTAAGGCGGCACGCAAAGGGGAGTGGCCATGGCAAGTGGCGATTTTTAATCGTTATAAGGTGAGTTGTGAAATCAGTCTGATATTCATCGTATGAAAGAAATATAAGACTTGACAGTCGATCATTTTAAACATGAATATAAATTGAGAACGCGCCAGAAAATTTGAGGCGGTGGTTTGTTAGACCAGCTCCCGACTTAACGTTTTCCAGGTAAACAAGCCTTAATTTTTCGAATAAAATCAAGTTTCGGTACAGATTAATTTTTTAACTTAATCTGGATGAGATCGATTGTTGTCGAGATAAAGACTCCTCCCTTATTTGGGCTGTCTTTGAGAGTCCAGTGTTTCTCGAGAGTACCAAATGTTTCTTCGGACATTTCAGTCTGCTCTCTTGTAGAGCGAATATTAGGTGTTCTAGGGACGAGCCTTTGACTTAAGCCTTTCTTGATAAAGAAGCCTCAGTTTTCTGATATTCGATATATCGAGATTTTTGTTTTACAAAGTGAGATCTATCTGGATCTTTTAGATCCATATTTTAAGAAGACAACACAGTACTCGCTCTCGTAGAGCGGACCGGTCAAAAAGATAATGGACCGGTTCGTCTTTTCTTTCGCATGAACAGCTTCATTATATGATTTTGATTTCTCTGTCGGTCATTCGATACTGCGGCCATTGGAATAAGAATATTCTTTTGCGAAGAAAATAACTGGATAATAACAAACAATTAGTATTTTAAATTAATCTTGAACCTAGTAGATACGATAACATCTGAAAGTGTTATTCCTCGATGAACTCGATAGAAATCAAAAGAAGTTATTATCGGCACCAAAATTCCGATCGCCAGCGAATGACTTAGAAATTCCTAGATCCTACTTTCGTCAAAGCTATCAATAAAACGAACCTGTTTTTCGAACTCAATTCTAGTGCAATTTTGTAAAAGGGAGTTCGAATGTAGACACTAATCTGTGGACTAATTTCCTATATTTTTCCCTTTCCAGGAAGCCTTTTGCGGTGGCACCTTGATAGCCCCTCAATGGGTGTTAACGGCAGCCCATTGTGTGCGCAAGGTATTATATGTACGCATAGGAGAACACAATTTGGACTATGAAGATGGCACCGAGCTACAAGTAAAAGTGATGAAAAGTTTCAAACACCCCAACTTTGATAAGAAAACGGTGGATAGTGATGTGGCCCTATTAAAGTAAGTAAACCTAAACCCAAATATCTAAAAACAAAAAAACTAAAAATCCAACTCTTGTTTATCATTACAGGCTACCCAAACCCATTAACAGCACTACCTGGATAGGTTTCTCTTGTCTGCCCAGACCCTATCAACCTTTGCCGAAAAATATGGATTGTACTGTCATAGGTTGGGGTAAAAGACGTAATCGTGATATAGCCGGCACTAGTGTACTACATCAAGCCGAAGTACCCATTATACCCATGGATAATTGTCGTTCGGTTTATCATGATTATACCATAACGAAAAATATGTTTTGTGCTGGTCACAAAAGAGGACGCATCGACACGTGTGCGGGAGATTCAGGAGGTCCTCTGTTATGTCGTGATACTACAAAACCTAATCATCCTTGGACTATATTTGGCATAACATCATTTGGTGATGGTTGTGCGAAACGTAATAAATTTGGTATTTATGCTAAAGTTCCGAATTATGTTGACTGGGTATGGTCGGTTATAAATTGTAATGGCAATTGTAAAATGCATCAACGTTCAGCCTAAAGAGAATGCAATAATACTACAATGTGGGAAATAAATCATTAACTAACAATACTCTCGTAGTCAATTTCGTAGTACATTTTTGTGTAAGTGTAGTAAGTAGTTTTGTAGATGATTTATGGTTTTTATTTTAGTCCTTTTGTAGAAAATGTTTTAAAAGAAACTGAAAAAACTGTGTTTGTACAGTGAGTGAAAAATTATGTGCTTAAAAATTGCAATGAGGGCGTTAAGCGGTAAACCACAAACGTTTTTTTCGTTTGGGAAGAAAGTGAAAATGTGGGGATTTTTGTAAATTAGTTATGGGTTGATGTATTTGTCAATAAAAAGGGGGAGTTTCTTCTAGTTCTGCTTCAGTTCAAGTTCAGATCTAGTTCTGTTCTAGTTCAGTTCTAGTTCAGCTCTTCTTCTAGTTCTGCTTCAGTTCAAGTTCTGTTCTAGTTCTGTTCTAGTTCAGTTCTAGTTCAGCTCTAGTTCAGTTCTAGTTCAGTTCTAGTTCAGTTCTAGTTCAGTTCTAGTTCAGTTCTAGTTCAGTTCTAGTTCAGTTCTAGTTCAATTCTAGTTCAGTTCTAGTTCAGTTCTAGTTCAGTTCTAGTTCAGTTCTAGTTCAGTTCTAGTTCAGTTCTAGTTCAGTTCTAGTTCAGTTCTAGTTCAGTTCTAGTTCAGTTCTAGTTCAGTTCTAGTTCAGTTCTAGTTCAGTTCTAGTTCAGTTCTAGTTCAGTTCTAGTTCAGTTCTAGTTCAGTTCTAGTTCAGTTCTAGTTCAGTTCTAGTTCAGTTCTAGTTCAGTTCTAGTTCAGTTCTAGTTCAGTTCTAGTTCAGTTCTAGTACAGTTCTAGTTCAGTTCCAGTTCAGTTCTAGTTCAGTTCTAGTTCAGTTCTAGTTCAGTTCTAGTTCAGTTCTAGTTCAGTTCTAGTTCAATTCTAGTTAAGTTCTAGTTCAGTTCTAATTCAGTTCTAGTTCAATTCTAGTTCAGTTCTAGTTCAGTTCTAGTTCAGTTCTAGTTCAGTTCTAGTTCAGTTCTAGTTCAGTTCTAGTTCAGTTCTAGTTCAGTTCTAGTTCAGTTCTAGTTCAGTTCTAGTTCAGTTCTAGTTCAGTTCTACTTCAGTTCTAGTTCAGTTCTAGCTCAGTTCTAGTCCAGTTCTAGTTCAGTTCAGTTCAGTTCTAGTTCAGTTCTAGTTCAGTTCTAGTTCAGTTCTAGTTCAGTTCTAGTTCAGTTCTAGTTCAGTTCTAGTTCAGTTCTAGTTCAGTTCTAGTTCAGTTCTAGTTCAGTTCTAGTTCAGTTCTAGTTCAGTTCTAGTTCAGTTCTAGTTCAGTTCTAGTTCAGTTCTAGTTCAGTTCTAGTTCAGTTCTAGTTCAGTTCTAGTTCAGTTCTAGTTCAGTTCTAGTTCAGTTCTAGTTCAGTTCTAGTTCAGTTCTAGCTCAGTTCTAGTTCAGTTCTAGTTCATTTCTTGTTCATCTCTAGTTCAGTTCTAGTTCAGTTCACTTCTCATACAGTTCTAGTTCAGTTCACTTCTCATACAGTTCTAGTTCGGTTCTATTTCAGTTCTCGTACATCTCCAGATCATTTCTAGATCAGTTCTATTTCCTATTTGCTCTCTAAATGGATTTAAGACGTGAGCTATAATCAATAATTCCTGCTTTAATTATCGAATAAAATCTTTTAAAACTTTCGGGAAATATCTTCTATAAGTTGTTGAGATTATATGAAATTAAGAATTTACAGGTTCTGAACTCAGAAAAACGATCTTCAAAAGGTTCTTTTATTTTTCCACATTTAACACTTTTCGAACACATTGTAACTCTCCAAATTAATGCCAACTGATCAAGCAATTACTTATGCACATTTTTCTTTTCTCACAACTGTTAAGGTAAGTTCACATTGTACAAATATTTGACAATATAACGAGATCACGAAATTTATTTTTTTGATTTTGAAAATTAATTTAATTAAACTAGCTTTAATTAAAACTAAAACAAACAAATATTATTAAATTATTTGATCTTACTTAGATAAGATCATTTCAACATTTAACGATTATACATCTGATCACAACAATTACATTAAATATTTGAACAATGTGACACATACTACCTTTAAACTTTATATATATAATTTATTTAACCACTATGTTTATTATTGTAAATTATTTGATTTTAATTTTAAATAAAATTTTTATTTTTTGCCATTAATGTCGTCGTCTCGATCGTTCCAATTTGATAAATTACTTTGTATGCATTTAATCATAAGTCATTTAATGTTTAAAACGATTTTTCTTTCTTTTGTTGTAGTTATAAAAAAAGTAATAATGTAATATTTTTTTATTTAATATATATTTTTTAATATTTATGATAATTTACTTTAACATTGAACGATTTTTTTGTTTGTTAAAATTATATGCAAAAAAATATTATATGATTTGAATTTTGCACGTATTCAGATGTTTTTGGGTTTTAAGTTTATTTGCCTTTTATGGTTTTACGTAATTTAGTAATAATTTTTATCGTTTAATAACGCAAATATGTAATTTATCAAATTTATATTTTTTAAGATCTAACTAAAAAAGTAATAAGAAGAATTTTTGCAATATATATTTAATGTTTTATCTTAATAATCGTAATTTTATGTAATACAGTGGGACCTCGATTTTCCGTGATGGTCGGGACCGGAAGCATTCTGTATAATCGATTTTCCCGGTTAATTGAGTGCCAATTTTGGCTAGTTTTTAATAGATATTTTTATTAATTAATAAATGAATATTTATATTTATATAAAAACTAAATAATTCAAGGATTTTATATTCATACATGTTTCAAAAATATAAAAATAATAATTTTGTCATAAAACAGTAAACAGTAGATTTGTTCTAATTGTACATGGTTGTTAAAAAATAGAATTTTGCTTATAATCACGGATAATAGAGGTAATAACGGTTAAACGATGCAGAAAAATTTAAGTCAATCCAAAATAAACTTAAGTTGATGCAAAAAAATTTATTTTTCCATCCCGGATAATTGATGTTGCCGGATAATCGAATCACGGTTAATCAAGGTCCTACTGTAATTATGCTGAAGAGGCTGTGAATATTTTCTTTGTATGTATTTTTGTTTTCCTTTTTTCTAATAAAATTAATAATTCAAGGAATTAAAGTTTTAAATTAATAAATAAAATAATTAAATATAAAAAAGATCGTGAAAAGGTTTAAGTAACAATTATTTAAAACTGCAAACTGTGTAAGTTTAACTAACTGGGAGAGTTTTGGTTACGTTCGATATAGACATGCTTTAGAAAGTAATAAACTTCCTAGTATTCTTTAAAATTACTTCGACCGATCTTCGCGATCATTTAAAGTGTTTGGCCAGATCAGTTTTCAAATCGTGATCATTAGAAGCTTATCTCGTTATAATCGCAGGATATAGACATTTTTCGCAACAGTCGATTTACTTTTAAGATAATCAATAAGTTATTAACGTTCCAAATCTAAACCAATCGAAATCTTTCTTGTCCGGCTAGCCGCCGGTAATATTTTGCAAGCCGCGCCGCCGCCGACTTCTTTCGGCTTAAAAGTTAAGCCGGCTTAAACGTAGCCGCTGATAAAGACTGGAATCGCACAAGTATTTCAGAAAATAATTTCAACAATTTGAACAGAGTTGCCACTATTTGAAATTCTTATGGCAAATTGTATAGAGTTGCCACACAATATAGTGCTAATATTAAAAGAGTGAAAACTACTATACATGTCCATTTTCTGCAGAAAAAACTTATATAGAGACAGGTTTCTAAATAACAGATTTTTCAATATAATAAACGCTTATAAGGTCAATTTCTGAAGAAAAGGTTAAATTGAGCCGACAATTTAGACGCCGCCGATATTTTATATAATAAGCCGCCGCCACCGACCTAAAATGGTTGCGCCGCCGTTCATTTTGCATCGGCTTGAATCTTGATGGGCTACTGACATTATACCTACTGTAGAAGCTGTTTGAACGAATAGGAAGTGTAATCGGTGCAACATCTTCTATGTGGCTGCCCAGCCTTACAAGAGCACCGACTACTCTATCTTGGTAGAGCTCTTTTCCATGATATGGACTGTCTCAGATATGCGTCTCTAGTAAACATGATCGGTTTTAATAGGAACACCGGCTGATTTTCACGAAGATCGCAAGAACTAAATAGTCAACGAAATTAAGGAGGGAAACCATTCTCTCAACATAAGGGAATGTCAATTCTAAGGATATAACAATTGGCCACAAGGAGTGAACTCGCTAACTAGAGAGCAACCCACGTAATCTAACCTAAAGCGAGGTCTATATGACTTAAATATGATTCACATACATATTTCAGATATCTCCTTACACAAAGGATATTGACGGCTCAGATAAGTTTAGGATGAGTCCCCTTGGTTCCCTCGCTTCTGATAAGCAACATTAACTCACAAATATTGGGTATATCATTTTTTGTAGTCTATAGCTATTCTGATCTGAGATCTTGGTGTTTATAAGACGTCTAGATTGTTGTGAATACAGGGCATTCGTTTATATCATTGTCAAATCATTCCAGCTAGAGTCGGATGACCAAAATTATGGTGTTCCGATTTCATACTGTAAGTCGTCTATACAGTGAAAACTATATCCATTTAAACCGAAAGGTCTACCTAGACTACGCGTTACAGTTTTGAC